>NC_051068.1:17449564-17569944 GCF_004664715.2 Peromyscus leucopus | reverse complement strand
TTTTTAAAAAGAAGATTTTAATTTTCACATAGTAAAATTACATATAACAAAATAATTATCAAGCAAGAATTACATTTACAATATCTAGTCTATTTATGTTTGGCAAAATTAAAGAAGATATCCTTACCTACCCTACATTTGCGAGTCTAAGATTTCATATCTAACTTATCTTTTATCATAACTAAGGAAATTAAACTATCTAGTCTTCAACTACATCAAAGACCTCAGAAGATATCATATTACCTGAGAAATGGGAGACAGATCAAGCAACTTTCAGGAGTCTTGGGAGAGTAGACAGAGACAGCTGCCAGCCTGGACAGTTATCCAAAGTTCTTTGTAATGTTGGGGCATTGTCTTTAGCCCACAGGCTTAGAGCCTCTCAGTCACTTTTCTCTGTGTCCTGTATAATGTCTGGCAGTTTTTTTCTGCGAGCAGGAACCTGAAGGACCATTTTGCCAAGCAAAGTTCAGTGGTCACCTTCCTATGGGTCCTTGCATGTCCAGTTGATCAAGCAGTTCAGGCAAGAACAGTTTCTTGCCCAAATGGCTAATTCTGCTATAAGAAGAAGATAAACTCCATATAGAGTGTCTTCAGTGCCCATCCTCCTTTCTGAAGTAAATTAGTGATGCCAGGAGTAGACATGTCTCATTGTCCAGAAATTCTAAATTTTTTAAACATTTTAAATGTGATATTCTGTAAGTCTTTGAAGTATTTGAAGATTACCTATCTATCTGAAATATATCTATGTATACCTAGAAAGCTTAACATGACTATAGTTTGACTATTATTGAAGACTAATTGTTCCATTACAATTTAAATGAGTTGTATAAACATAATACCTTAAAGAAGAATAAAACTGCACATTGAATATAACAAAATTAACATTAAATTTGTATCATTAAACTAAAATCCATAGCGATGTAAAACAGTTCTAAACAAGTTGTTACTCTTTAAAAGTAGGTTCATTAATCTACCCTATTTATCATTATCTATATCATTCCCTTCTTCTTTAGAAAGATATACATTTATAATCAACCTTTTAAATAAAAATATTGGGTTTTCTCTGTCCCACACAAGAGGGCTCTTCTGATATAGGACATAAGAATCTCTTAACCTTTCTTTTAGTAAAATGCTTGGGTTTAGAGAAGGAGTGAGCCAATTCCATCTCCAAAGCCAGCTTGCTGCATTTGAGAATGTGGGCATGGCTTCTCTACTACTTCCTGCTGGAGGGGGGCACTGTATCTTATGGGGACACAAAGAAAATTTTAGGATTATGGAGTAGCCTGTGAGGCTATATTGTCTGAGCCAGTTGCCTTAAATCCATTCTGGATGTTGGATCATCTGGGCCATGGTGTCATCAGAGACCTTTCAGGGGTCTGGCTGGTCAAACCTAATGTATCTTAATCTGGAACAAATCCATAGTTTCTGGCTTTCTGTGAAAACAAAAGCAGAGCCTCCAAAGCAACATATCCTCAGATCCAAATTTTGAAGTCAAGTATCTTTAAAATATACATATTGGCTTAATTCAACAGCTTTTTTACACGCAAATGTTTTTCTGTAGTTAAGAATCCCAAAGACAACACAATCCAGATTCTCTGTGTAATATCCATCTTTATATGGCTTATTTTTTATACTACCTTTACTGTCTCTTTAAGGACTTTATTTTTAAAAACTATCTGTTTATGTAACTGCATATATTCCTTTTTCTCTCTCTTTCAAGCCTATGTACATTTTTACACACATTGTAAACCATTTAAAGTCTTGTTTCATCTGAATCTGCCTTATTGTATAACTATTGATTTAAATTGCAGCATTTGTAAAACTGAAACGACTGCTGTGGCTGCTGACTCCACCTACCTCAGCTTTCCAACATGGTGTAGTACATTTATGCCAGCTCTGGGAGCCAACAACTCTCAGATGCTATAGGTCCATGCTTCTATCAAAGCAGTAGAAACCTCTTTTTTTTTTTTTAACTAGCAAAAACTATATCCAACACACAGCATAGTGCACAGCTTCGAGACACCTCTGTCATAGCTTAGGTCAAGCCCACATGCCATGAACCGCCATAGAGTACCTCAAACATGCAGGCTGCTGCTAACTTGAGAGATACAACTAGGAAGCTGTTTTTAATTCTGTTTTAGAATTTTTTTTCAGGTTTTAGGTGGAAATTCTTGGCCCATGTTGGGTGCCATTTGTAGCTAGAGTTTTCCTGGTCCTGCCTGACCATGGTCAGGACAAATCTCTCTCACCCACCAGTCCACAGCCCTCAGACCAACAAGTAAACACACAGAGACTTATATTTCTTATAAACTGTAAGGCTGTGGCAGGGTTTTTGCTAACTATTCTTATATCTTAAATCAACCCATTTCTATTCATCTAAAAGTTGCCATGTGGCTTGTGGCTTACCAGTATCTTAACATTTGCTTCTCATCATGGTGGCTGGCAGCATTTTCTCTTCCAGCCTTCCACTCCTCAGAATTCTTTCTCTCTCCTTGTCCTGCCTCTACTTCCTGCTGGCTACTGGCCAATCAGTATTTTATTTATCAATCATCCACAGTATTTCCTCAAACTGACAGTGGTTTCTTGCCCCTGTCTCTAGTGTGGTACTATTACAGACTTGTCCACCTATTTCTGGCTCAAGTGGATCTTCTAAAGCTATTTAATGAAACTTGAGAATGATTGGACAAAAACAACAGTTCTGTAGAAAGATTGAAGAGTCAGAGACACAGCCCCATGCTGTTTTGTAACAAACTAGGTGTTCATAGGGATCTCTCTGCTAAAGTTAAGCTGGGATACTTTGCTGCATTTTGGAAAAGGATTTCAGAATGCATCAATATAAATTGGAGTTGGAATTTTATTTTATTTCAAAAGAGGGCCTTTCTATGTTGCTCTGGCTTTCCGGAACTCACAATGTAGCCCAGGCTGGCCTGAAACTCCCAGAATTTGCCTGCCTCTGACTCCTAGGTACTGGAAAAGAAGATGTGTGGCACATCATCCAATTTGTAATTTTATTATTTATTCACTTATGGTTGCTTTATGTATGTGCTCATTTCTGTGTGGGTGTGGAAGATGTTCATGTGTGCCATGGGATGGGTGGAAAAGTCAGAGGACAACCTTCAGTGTTGGTCCTGTCTCTTCACCATGTGTGAGACAGGGTCTCTATTTTACTACCAAACACACATAAAATTATAGGGTTTCTCCTCTCTGCCTCCTATGTTGCCTTAAAAGCATTGGATTATAAGAATGCAATGTTGCAACTGGCTTTATAATGCAGAATTTAAAGGTATAATAACTCAGGTCTCAGTTGCAAGGTGAGTACTTTGTCTGCTAACCCATCTTCTCAGGCCTGACCTTTAAGTAGAGATTTTTGGAGTGAGTGTGTTTTGAGACATAGTCTCATTTTCTAACCCTGGGTGCTAACTGCATTTGTGTTGTAGCTTTTCAATTGTTTGGCAAGCAATGCCCATCTCCATTATGAGAGTTGTCTATGTTAATATATTTTAATTTCCTTGTTCATAATGCTCTTAGTACTCTTTTAAGTGAAAAATAACCTTTATAAGACTTTTATTGTAAGGGAACATGCATTTTGCATTAATTAAATGTATGTTACTAGATCATGGTCAGGGATATTTGACCCAAGAATTAACTTTTAAAATTTGAAATGTAAAATATCCTCCAGTTAATGAATTTGAACCCTGGATCTCAAGTTGGCAGTGGTATTTGCAGTTGTTCAATTATTAGGAAATGGAGCCTCCTTTGAGAAATGTATTGCTGTGGACATTCAAGTTTACACCTGTAGGAAATTTCTATTTGCTCTGATTCCTAATCTTGGACCCAATTCTGGAGCTAGACTACCAACACTGTTTCCAAGTCTTCCCCACCATAATGGAGTATTTCCCTGTGGAACTTAAGCTATAACATACCTTTCATTCCTTACATTACCTATTGTCAGTTACTTTGTTGCTGTAAGGAAGACAGTAACTCAGACAACTCGCTCATGTTCACTTATAGGACAGAAGTATATGTTTGTGTCACTAATTTTTGAATCAATGTCAGGACTCATAAACAAACCTCTCATTGGTATAATTCAATGAGATTATAAACCAAATCAATGTAATATACCAGTTTATACCCAATTATTTAGTTGTATGGTTCCTGTGGAATTGTCCTTAGAGACAATTTTGAGCTGTCATGTGGGTGCTAGGAACAGAACCCTGGACCGTAGGAATAGCTGCCAGTTCTCTTAACCACTGAGCAATCTTTCCAGTCCCTCTAACCTACTTTCAATAAAGCAGAATAGCAATCCATACATAGGAGACTGGAAATATGAGGACCATGGTGGCATTGTATGAGAAAGCTGTAGGAATTTGGTGAGCTGCCCTAAAAGAGAGGTTATGTGTGCTGCAGCTGACAGAGCTGGAGGAAAGGGAATACCTAAGCCCTTTGGAGTCCAGGCAAGTTCATCACAATCTCACGATGCTTGACAAGGTACTACAATATTTGATGTTTGCTGTGTCTTACTTTGGTCTGTCCTTGTTATGCTCTGATTCTTTTTATGAGAAATGGGAATGTTCATTCTGTTCCATTGTATGTTTGAAACGTAACAGCCTCCCTTAAGAATAGAGGAGAGTGTGGTGAGATAAAAAGTCGTTCTTAGTATTGAAGAAGCATGTGGCGGTTAAATAAGAATGGTACCCATAGACTCATGTAGTCAACTGCTTGTTCCCCCAGTTAGTAGAACTACTTGGGAAGGAGCAGAGGCATGGCTCTTTGAAGGAGGAGTCTCATGGGGGTGGGCTTTGAGGCTCCCAAGCCTCTCACCATGCCCAGTGTGCTCTCTACTTCCTGCTTGAGGTACACAGTGTGAACTCTCAGCTTTTCTTCTGCCATGGGTTTACCGGGCCATCGTGGACTCCAACCTTCTGGAGCTGTAAGCCCAATTTAATGTTTTCCTTTATAAATTGCTTTGGACATGGTGTGTTCCAGCAGAGGAATTGAATGATAACTATACAGAGGGTTCTGTGAAATGACTTTAAGAGGTATTGTATTGTCCCAGTTTTTCAATGGTCCTTTCTGGTGTGTTAGTCAGTTTTGTTCTTTCCCAGTGTGTGTTGTGTGTTGTGTTGTGTGTGTGTGTGTGTGTGTGTGTGTGTGTGTGTGTGTGTAGACTTGTTTTAAAACTCACAGTGACCTTCCTGCTTCACTGCCTGGGGTGCAGTACTGATACTAAGAGAATGCAGTACCTCACAGCTTGAAAAATAATTATTATGGTCAAGTATCCTCTTCTTATGGACAGGGAGGCCAGGAGATGGTGTCAGAACCCCTTATACTGGAGTTACCAATAATAGTGAGCTTTGATATGTGTGGGGAATGGAATCTGTGTGCTCTGGAGGAATCTTTAGTATTCTTAACTGCCAAAGTATTTTACATTCTAAGTTTTCTATTCTTGATTATATTTCCTGTCCTAGGAAGCCTAGTTAGGGTTAGACACCTGATACTTATTAAAAAGGGAAATTCTCCTCCAGTTGAAAAAATTAGCCTCAGGCAGGGATGAGCTCCCTAATTGTTTATCCAATACAACATGGTCAGCCCTTAAACTACATGCACACAACTAACAAAAGCAGATGCAGCACGTTGGATTCTTGTATTTCAGCATAATTATTCACACATACTTAATAATGAAGAAGTTAGGAGGGATTTGGGAAGGGATAGAAAGAAGTGATAGAAGATGAAACTGATGTAATATCATTTAATTGACAATTTGTGGAAATGAATTTAAATATAAAAAGAGGGGCTAAAAAGATGGCTCAGCAATGAAGAGTACTGTGTATTGTTAGAGAGAACTCAGGTTTCATTCCCAGAAAACACAGCATTTGCTGTTAATCAAGTCCAAGGCATCTCCTGACCTCTTCTGGCAGGTATAGATAGGTACTGTGCAAGACATGTTCAGACAAAACATTCATATAACTAAAATTTTAAAATACATTAGGAAAAAGAAAACTGGAATTCTCTATAGTGATGTCACAACCCTGAGACAGACAGCAGCTTGGGTTAGTTAAAATGAACTCTTCTAGTCTTGCACAGAAGCAGCTGTGGCCTTCCTCTGCCCCAGCCTGCTCAAAGGCAAAAGCAGCTTTCTTCTGAGATTAATAGAGCTCAGCATACCCATTCGTCTAAGAGCAGAGTATACGGTGATGTTAGGTGACTTCTCCTTGATGTTTTCTGTATTTGTGTTCTCTCTCTTTTGGATTTGTGAGAATTGTGGCATTGGTATATCTATCCTTTAGATTAAACATCAAGATTGACAGGTAGCATAGGCTCCAAAGCAATCAACTTTCATAGTGTCATTTACATGATTTTTCAGCTAAGGCCTTGTGGTATAAGATGAACATGCCAAAGGCATTTCTTTCCATCATTTTTATTATACATATATCCCAAATGACTTTGAGGTAATATTGGCCCTAAATGTCTCTGCTTTTACATTGTGATCATGTTCAGAAGGAGATTTGTTAACTGAGCATGCTTAGGAATAGAGAGAACTCTACATGAACATTTCCAGCCTCCCTAAGTAAACTCCCCATGGTTCCCTTGTTTAGGAAAAGCATTGCTTTGGAAATAACTCCCATGGTCTCCTTGTCTTCTGCAG
The DNA here is from genome assembly GCF_004664715.2 of Peromyscus leucopus. NCBI lineage: Eukaryota > Metazoa > Chordata > Mammalia > Rodentia > Cricetidae > Peromyscus > Peromyscus leucopus. The sequence goes on along the minus strand of NC_051068.1, from coordinate 17,563,298 downwards.
GTAATAAATATTTCTTTTTTCTTCTGTCTTGGCTCTTGTGATGGCTATTCTTGGTAGTCAAACTGACTACGTCTGGAATTAAAACCCAGAGAGTTGGGTACACCTGTGAGGGATTTTTATTAAAGGTTTTGAAATTAAAGACCCATCTTTAATCTGGATCATTTGAGGTAATAATATCCACCTTTGGCAGTCTGGTGCAAGAGCACACCTTTAACTCCAGCACTCAGGAGACACAGGCAGTTGGAATTTCTGAGTTTGAGGCCAGCCTGGTCTAGAGAATGAGTTCCAAAGCTACACAGATAAACCCTGTCTGGAAAATACCACAAAACAATCAAAGAATAAGATCCCTGCATCTGCTTTCTTCAGTTACTGGGTGAAGGCTCTATGATGACAGGGCATTAACCAATCTGATTACCAGAGTAGGCCAATTCATTCATCCTCTCCACTATTGCTAGTAGTCTAAATTGGGGTCATCCCTGTGGAGTCCTGGGAACTTCCCTAGGACCCTGTCTTTCCCTATTCCTATCTTTCATGGTGTCTCTTTCCTTGCTTTCCCACTCTGTCCCTATTCCATGACTGGGTGCCTAGCCAAGTTCCAGGGGTCAGTCAATGAGACAGAGGAGGGATTTTATGAGCAAGGGACATGGAGATCAGCCAGGCCAAATTAGTGGGAACTCATGAACTATGGGTCAATAGCTGTGGAGCCCCCATGAGATTGGACTAGACCCTCTGCATAGGCAAGAAAGTTTAGCTTGAATTGTTTAGGAGTCCACCTGGCAATGGGTTTGGGATCCCTCATTGGTGCATGAGCAGGCTTTTTGGAACCCAGAGCCTATGCTGAGACACATTGCACAGCCTTCGTGCAGGGGGAAGGGCTTGGACCTGCCTCAGCTGAATGCACCAGGCTCTGCTGATTACCCATGGAAGGCCTTGCCTTGGAGGAGATAGGAATGGGGGATGGGTTGTGGGGGAAGGCTTGGGGCATGAGAAGGGAGGATCTGTGATTAGTATATGAAATGAATGGAAAATTTCTTATTAATAAAAAGAAGAAAGAATTTAAGATCCAGCTTTAATGTGGATAGCACCTTCAGGTGGCAGCCTACATATATAAAGGATATTGAAGAAGGAAGCTCCCTCTCTTTGCCTGCTTGTCCTACCTCTGGCTACCATGTTCATTCCTTTACTAGCATTATGGCCTACTTCCTCAGAATTCTGATGTATAGTGAAGATCAGTTGAGACATATAGCCTCATGGTCTGAACATCTACTGGGTTCTTCAGTTTCCCCTTGGTAGATAGTCATTATTGGACTACCTGGACCGCAGCCTGTGAGACATTCTAATAAATCCACTTTCTACAGATGTGAAGAGATTCATTCTACCATTGCAGAGTGCATCTCTGGAGATAAAAGGAATAAGAGAGGAAGAGATGCGAAAGGGGGAAGAGGGAGTGCAGACATGGCTTCATAGGAAGAGAATTGGTGGGAAAAAGCAGAAAGAGAAAACAGACAGGGGCTGAGGAGAGAAGAAGAGTAAGAAGAGACTGGATGCAGGAGGGGCCCATCTTTTAAAGGAGGCTTAGTTCATGCCTGTAGAGACTTATGCAGCCACACAGTGCATGCGCCTAGATTGCATAGTGATTTATGGCCACAGGACCCAGGGCTGACTAAGCATGTGCCTGAATACTGACAATGCATGCATGGCCATAGGACCCTGGGGATGGCTGGCCATTTGCCTGAATGTTAGCAGGCACATCCTGCCAGGACCTCAAGTGGTGGGTCAGGTATGTCTAAAAACTAATAACCACTCCTGTTCATCTAGAAAACCCTGAATAATGCAGCTGTGTTGTGCTGTTTGACAATAGTGCTCATAAAGGCATTCTTCCTAGCTCCATTATTCTTAAAGTATTCAACATACCATGAAGACCACACTTTTTACTTCCATTCATTTGCCAATAGTTTGCCCTGAATTTCAGGAAGAAAACTTCTAAAGCAATGGAGCCTGTTTAGGTAGAAGCCCTACCAGCAACCATATGTACCCACAAAGGTTAGGATGTTAGGGATGTCCATCTGGTGGAGGGAGGGTGAGAGGGCATTCCATGATCTAGTATCTGACAGGGTATATGGTGCGCTGGTGTTTGACACTGGATATCGTGGGGGTGGTAACTGCAGCAGCGGCCTTGGTTCAGTCCGCAGAAGAATCAGGAGCAGAAGAATCACGAGCCATGGTTACCAGAGTTAGAATGGGCTTTATTAGAGAGAAGAGGGGATAGAACAGGAGAAGCCAGGCCTGGCAGAGAGGAAACAGAAAGAGAGGAGTTCAGAGAGAGACAGAGATAGAGACCTAGAGAGGTGGAGAGAGAGAGAGAGAGAGAGAGAGAGAGAGAGAGAGAGAGAGAGAGAGAGAGAGACAGAGACAGAGACAGAGACAGAGACAGAGACAGAGACCTAGAAAGCATGTGGGAGTGCACGTCCGGCTTTTAGGCTGGGACATAGTCACCTGTTGATGATGTAATAAGGTGCCAGAGAGATCCCCCAAGAAAACTGGAGTGCACAGGATGAGTGCTGGCCAGTTATTTCTTGGCAGTTTGATTTTGATTAGAATCTTGTAGTTCTTGTTCAAGGGACCATGTTAATATATTTGTAGTTCTGTCTTTGTGTTTTGTTTTGCCAGTGTGCAATCTAGTTATTGATTTTGTTAATTATCACCTAATTATGTTATTTTTTGGAAAGTGATGCACCTGCACCAATTTATGTATTCAGAAAATGTACTATATATAGTTTTTCTTGGTTTGGGAACTTCCTGTGGAGAGAGAGAGAGAGTTTTAGTTTCTCTCTTGATCTTAGAGGCCTGCCTCTTCTCATTTCTTGGCATATCTGTGTTGCTATCTTCACGTTTAGGTTTTTGCTGCTTAAGTGGTTGATATGGTTAATACATTAGCTTTGGATTTTTAAAACCTTCTCATATATTATTGTCTCTTTTTCCTAATTAGCCTCAACTGTCAACATGACATAGCATAGAGTCATTTGAGGGAACATCAATTGAGGATGTGCCTAGATCAGACTATCCGGCTGCTGATTCTGAGAGAGATTGTGTTCATTGATGATGAATGTGGGAAGGCTCTTCCACTGAGTGTGCAATAAGCCTGGGCTGGGTAAGAGAGCTAGCTGAGCTCAAGACAGTGAGAAAACAAGAAAGGCAGGAAACAATGGCTCCACACATTTTACCTTTGGTTATTAGCTTGAGTTTCTATCCTACGCTTCCAAAATGGTGAACTGTGACTTAGGGGTTTCAACCAAATAAACCTGTTCATTACCTGAGTTGATTTGCTTAGAGAATTTTTTCTTCAAGACTGAGTTTCTCTGAGTAGCTTTGGCACCTGTCCTGGAACTCACTCTGTAGAGCAGGCTCGCCTTGAACTCACAGAGATTCACCCGCCTCTGCCTCCCAAGTGCTGAGATTAAAGGCATGCACCACCACCACCTGGCTTTGGTTAGAGAATTTAATCAGAGCAACAAACACCAAGCTCTTTGGTCCATTCACATTATTCTTCTGAGTCAGTTCTCTCTCTACACAGCTCCTTTTCTGCTCTCATACTTAGTTCCTTTCTTGCCTAACTCTACATTTTTGGCCATTCTCTCTGTGTTCTTAGTTTTCCATCTTATTTCTGCTCATCTTACTTCTACCCCATCTTAGTTCTATTTTTTTTTTTTTTTAAGTCTCTGAGGTTTTCCGGGATATACCCATGCAATCAGCAATACTCTGGCCAAAGCAATGTCACACAGCTTGAATTCCTTCAGGGTCAAACAGAGAGGTGATAGGATCCACACAAACAGCAGTAATTCCAGCTATCATTAGCAACCCAAAAGGGAAGTGACTAATGGGCAATGAATCAACTAGAGGCTAAATTTAGTTAATATATCTAAAGAGGGAATTTATGTGCTGAAACTATAGTTTTAGAAGTGGTCAGGTAAAATGTTAGGAGTCTATAAGTCACTAAGTCATGAGTGAAAATAAAACTGCCTTTTTTCCTTTGGTGCCCTACCTGTCCAAGGTTATCTTGGCTGTGCCATTTCTGGCAGCGCAGGGGGAGTGTAGTGTACTTGGTAACAAGACAACCTGCAGCATAGCTTGATGTATCTGGTATGTGAAAGACCTGCTAGTTAATTGTTAAAGGGATCTTTAGAACTAGAGATAAACACTTGGAAAAAGGAGGGGCAAACTTAAATTGAACATCTGCCTGGCTTGGGTGGTTATCTTTTTTTTTTTTTAAGATTTATTTATGTATTGTGTACACAGTATTCTGTCTGTATGTGTCCCTGCAGTCCAGAAGAGGGCACCAAATCTCATTACAGGCGATTGTGAGCCACCATGTGGTTGCTGGAAATTGAACTCAGGACCTCTGGAAGAGCAGTTGGTGTTCTTAACCACTGAGTCATCTCTCTAGCCCCTGGGTAGTTGTCTTAGTGTAAATTTTTTATCTCATCTCAGGAACCAACAGATAGTCTGAATGCTTATCTGCAGTCTGTACTAGGAAATCTGGGAAGTATTTCAAATAAAATACTTTTGCCCAGAGATGGTCCTGGCCGGATATTTGCTAATGACTATAATTACAGAAGGGCCTGAAATTATATTTGGGGATTTTATCCAAATACTTAAATTGTAGAGGGGAAATTGTGCCCAATGAATAATCAACCACACTGTGCATTTTAATGTTTGATCATTACATACTTAGAGCAATTACAGAACATGTACATATAATACAAAAGTAGCATTTTTTTTAATTTTTACCTTATAATTACCTTATAATTTTTACCTTATACTATTTTTAGAGGTACATATTGTTACTCTGTATTTTTTGACAAAATGTAAGCAAGTTATAAAAGGTAGTGATAATGCAGTGACATTTTTATCAAAGTATATACCTTTGTACTTTTATCTATATATTTATATCAAGGTATATACCTAGACCATCATGGTGAAAACAGATTCCCAGAACTAATAATAAAATACAGTTCTGGATTTTAGTCTGACTTTGAGGCTATTTAGGGGACTTGAATGGGTGATAGCATATTTTGACAGATATTAAAATGGCTATACTAGCATGTTTCATAGGTCCATTTGCTTGGAATATCTTTTTCCAACCCTTTTCCCTGAGATAATGTCTATCCTTGGTATTGAAACGTGTTCTTGTATGCAGCAGCAGAATGCCTGTTTTACATCCATTCTGTTAGTCTGTTTCTTCTCATTTGATAATTGGGACCACTTATACTGAGAAATATCAATGACCAATGATTGTTCTTTGCTGTTATATTATTATTGTTCTTATTATTTGTGTGAGTATGAGAGAGAGAGAGAGAGAGAGGGAGAGAGAGAGAGAGAGAGAGAGAGAGAGAGAGAGAGAGAGAGAGAGAGAGAGAGAGATCCCTTCTTTTGGCTTTGCAGGTATGAGGCTATCTATTTCCTGTGTTTTCATGGTTTTAGTTACCTTTTGTGGGTTGGAGTGTTCTTTCTAAGAATCACCGTCTTTAGGGCTGGATTTGTAGATAGATACTATTTAAATTTGATTTATCACGGAATACCTTATTTTCTCCATCTCTGGTAATTGAAAGTTTTGTTGGGAATAGTAGTTTGGGTTGGCATCTGTGGTCTCTTAGAGTCTGTGCCCAGGCCCTTCTGGCTTTTAGAGTCTCCATTGAGAAATCCAGTGTAATTCTGATAGGTCTGCCTTTATCTGTTACTTGGTGGTTTTCCCTTGAAGCTTTTATATTCTTTCATTGTTCTGTATGTTTAGTGTTTTGATTATCCTGTGTTGAGGAGACTTCTTTTCTGTTTCAATCTATCTGGTGTTCTATATGCTTCTTTTATGTTGATAGGCTTCTTCTTTAGGATAGGATGTTTTCTTCTATAATTTTGTTGAACATATTCTCTGTGTCTTTAACCAGAGTTTCTTTTTTCTCTATTCTTTATTATTCTTATATTTAGTCTTGTAATATCCTAGATTTCCTGGATGTTTTGTGTCAGGAATTTCTTTCAGATTCAACATTTTCTTTGCCTGATGTTTCCATTTCTTCTGTCTTAACTTCAGTGTCTGAGATACTCATTTCTATCTCTTGTCCTCTGTTGGTAAAGTTTGCGTCTGTAATATCTGTTTTCATTCCTAAACTTTTCATTTCCAGAATTCCTTCAGTTTATATTTTCTTTGTTGTTTCTATTTCCATTTTTCAGGTCTTGAATAGTTTTGTTCATTTCCTTTAACTGTTTGTTTCCATTTTTTGTGCCTTTATTTAAAGGTTTTATTTATTTCCTCTTTAAGGTCTTCTCTCATCTTCATATAGTTAGGGTTAAGTATTTTTCTTTTGCTTCAGCTATGCTGGAATATTCCGGGTTTGCTCTGCTAGAATAGCTGGTTCTGGTGGAGACATATTGCCCTGGCTGTTATTGACTATGTTCTTATGTTGGCATCTAGGCATCTGGGTCTGGGATGATTATCAGTCTAGGTGTTGATTTCTGGGTTTGTCTTAGTTGGGTGGGTAGTATGTTCTTTATTTTTGATTCTTCTCTGAATATATCTAAAGTGTGATGGCTGTGTATTACCTGATTTAGTGGCTTGCTCTGCTGGTGTATTTACAGATAATGACTGCTGGTATTGGTAACTAGGAAACAGCAGAGTGTGGGGAAAGAGGTTTAGAGAGGAAGGTCTGTGGGATTAACAGGAGATATGGGCAGGGGGAAGGGAAGCTTTATGTTCTTCCTGCTACATCTTCCAAAATGACCCCTAGGACTTAGGAGGGGATTGAGCTATACATGTTATATTAGACTGAGCATTTCCCAGTAATGCTTTATTCTCTTCACTTTGGCCAGATATATATCACCATGTAAATCACAATCTACTTTAATTAGAACATTTAAGTTGTGGGATTAAGTAGAGATCCATTAATCAATGGATATAATGGTAAATTATTTTTGGTCAGTTTAATTCTTTGTCCACTTAGCAGCATTCTTCCCTAAGGCCCTTGACTTGTCTATCCTTAGGTTCTTAAACTGATAATGGTGCCAGGTATGTGTTTCATCATGTGAAAAGAGATTTAGATACAGTCATGTAATTGTTGCTTACTCCCATGATATTTGTGCTACTATAGCACCAGGTCTGTTATTACTGTAGGTAGAAATGTTTATAGTTGAGCATGACTGATGATTACTTGTCTCCTCAAGAAGCTTGCATAGCACCTTCCAGGACTTTGAAAGCAAGTCAGGAGGGATAAATCTCCTGCTTCTTTACCGCTTTGATTTTGCAGTGCTATATGACTGAAGCATATGGAGTCTTTAGAAGTAAGGTCTTATCGTCAAGTTCCTGAGGATAGCCAAGAGCAATTGCAATACAATGTAATGTTTCAGTGGTCTTTGGGACCTAATTGGCAAGAGCTCCAAAAGATGTACCTTATCTACATGACACAGTTTTTGTATGTTATCCTCTGTTGTCTAGTAGGAGCATTATTCCTCTGTTTAAGAGTAACTCCATTTTAATTCTGTCTCTTTCTATTCTATTTTTTTCTGTGCATATGTCTGTGACTCTCTGTGTATGAGTGTATGTTAGTAATATTAAAGCACATTAGATTTTGATGTCTTTTTCAAAAGGTCTTTGGTTTTATTTATCTCTTTCCCTTCTCCCTCTGGTTGCCCACCTCTAATCCCCATCTCAGTTTAATTCCACTTGGTCCATTTTTCCAATTTTATCTGTGCACTCTATCTCTGCTCTGTTCATAGCCATTCCCATGGCACTTCATTAGTTTCATGTATATTGTGAGTTTTGCAATTGAAACACATATCTGAAGATTTAACACCAAGTACCACAGGGACCGAAAACATGTGATGTTTATCTCCCTTGGTCTGGGTTACCTTTCTCAAAATAATTGTTTCCAGCTCCATCTGTTTAGTTGTAAATTCCATAGTTTCATTTTTCTCCATAGCTGAATAACATTACTTTGTATGACTCTAACAATTTTCATTATTCATTTACTAGTTGATGCAAATCTAGGGTGCTTCCATTTCCTGGCTATTGTAAATATAATCACAATGAACATGGACTAGCAGATGTCTCTAGAATAGGATATGGACTCCCTTTTGTATATACATGGAAGTGGTACTGCTGTGGGATATTCTGTTTGTTAAATGTGTTGCTCTGATTGGTTAATAAATAAAATACTGATTGGCCAGTAGCCAGGCAGGAAGTATAGAAGGGACAAGGAAAGAGGAGAATTCTGGGAAGTGGAAGGCTGTGTCAGAGAGCTGCAGCCAGATGCTGCCATGAAAAGCAAGATGCAAGGTACCGGTAAGGCACAAGCTACGTGGCAACTTATAGACTAATAGATATAAGTTAATTTAAGATATAAGAATTAGATAACAAGAAGCCTGCTGTGACCATACACTTTGTAAACAATATAAGTCTCTGTGTGTTTACTCAGTTGGGTCTAAGCGGCTGTGGGACTGGTGGGTGAGAGAGATTTGTCCTGACCATGAGCCAAGCAGGACTGGAGAAAATCCAGCTACAGCTGGGTCATATATCATATCTAGAGTGACCTTTGTGAATAACCACCATACTGATTTTTAAAATTGTTGTACCAGTTTGCGTTCCCTCAAGACTTGAAATGGAGTTCTTTTTCCTCTTATCAACGACAGCATGTGTCATTTTTTGTTTTTTGTTTTTTCACCTTAGGCATTCGGCTGGGGTGATAGGAAATTAAAAAGAAGGTGTAATTAGCATTTTTTAATAGCTAAGTATGTTAAACATTCTTAATTTTTTTGTTAGCAATTTGTATTTTATTTTTTGAGAATTCACTATTTAGCTCTATGTCTCATGATTAATATTTAAAAGATAAACCCATTACAACACTCTTTTCCTTCCTCATTCCAATCACTTCATGCCCCCCACTTACTCCATCTCAAATTGATTGTCTCTTGTTTGTTTTTTGTTATTATTGCATTTACATTTATATGTTTATGCACATAAGTATTTAAATATAAGCTGCTGAGTCCATCTGGTATTTCATGTACTTATATGATTTCAGGGCAGACCACTTTATTTTGGATAACCAAGTAGGAGGGTCATGCCTGGAAACAAATAATCCTCCTTCTCTCAATAGTCAATAATTTCCTGTAATACTTTGTCTAGGGATAGATTCTCATTAGATTCCTTCCCCCAACATTATGTTAGTATGCCTACTGAACATGTTTTCTCTTTCACCCGAGATTTTGCATAATGAAAATTTTGAGGTCCAGCCTCTTAATTTCCTTCCCAGGGGCCTAGAAGAGACATAACTAATGGTGAGGAAATGAATCTTGGTACACGGAGCTCTTTTGTCCAACTCATTTATTCGCCTGCCACCATAATTCTGCCTGGTTCTCTGGGTTCTGGTCTATATCTCTATAAAAATGGCAACAACCTTCATGTTTACAATATAACACAAGAATTGCAAGGTGCCCACCAGAAGCTTTCTGGTTAACTTCATTTGCAACCCAAAGGGGGAGGAAAAAAGAGTTAGGTAGAAGCTGGAATAAATCAGAAAAGGAATTTCTGGGCTATAAATATATCCTCATCTGTGGTTAGGTGAAGACATTACAAGTCTATCATGAATGTGTTCAAACTACGAACTTACAGGTGATGGGGTAAAGAAATCTCTAAGTCACTGAATTTAAAACTGCCTCTATTTTCCTATGTTGCCAGTTTTCTGACAGGTTTGGGGAGGAGGGTTGACAGCCAGTCAATCTGCATACAGCTTGAAGCACCTGTGAGAAGAAAACCCTTTGTTCTCAAAAGTTGCTGTGGGGCAGTGAGGGGAGATCTGAGTTGATTTGCACCAGAAGTAAAGCTGTGCACCTAGGAGCCAGGCACTTGGCCAAGGAACCAGGTTGTGGACAAAGGATGTTTCACCTTAGTTCAGGGGCTTCAAGTGCCTAGCAGGTGGTCTGGTCCACTATTCTGTTCCTTGCTTGTCCTTCAATGCTTTGTTTGGAGCTGGTTTTATCTTTGGATGTAGCTAAAAGGGATATTTGCAAAAGGCAGATACCCAATTCAAATGCTATAAAAGGGAGCAGGGAGCTCAGAGGCAGAAGTTGCTAGTGATTTGAATGTTCCTGGGTAGCCTCCCTAATCTTTATAGGTGAGCTCCTAGGTAAAACTGCAAAGGTTTTAGGCAGAGTAACTCATAACTGTTGTTTTGAGGCATTTGCTGTTTTGTATTTTAAAAACTATTTATATTGGTCATTATCAGAATGATGGAGTTTGCTGTGGATATCGTTCTACATAAATAAAGCACTAATTGGCCAGTGACCAGGCAGGAAGTATAGGCAGGACAAGGAGAGAGGAGAATGGAGGAAGGAAAGGGAGGCTGCCTGGAGCTGCTGCCAGGACAAGGAAGATGTAAAGTACTGGTAAGCCATGAGTCATGTGGCAAAGTAAAGATTAATAAAAATGGGCTGAATATAAGAGTAAGAGCTAGACAATGATAGGCCTGAGCTAATGGCCAAGCAGTTTAAATAATGTAAGAGTCTGTGTGTTTATTTTATAAGTGGGCTCCGGGACTGGCGGGAGCTGGAGAGAAATCCTCCAGCAACAGGAGGTTGTTGATATTATAAATTGTTCCTCTTTCTAATAGAAATAGGAACAGGTTTTGGTCTCTAGGTAAGAATTGTGGTAATTGCAGTCAGAATGGCAAAGACTGACAACTGACAACAAATGCTAGAGAGGAAGTGGGGAAAAGAGAAATGTCATGAACAAGAAGGTGGATGTGCATAGTTAGTATAACAAATGTTAGACTTTATTATGCTGATGGCCATCACACAAGGTTCACAGTCTGAATTCCTAACTATGGTCCTAAGACCATTTCCCCAGGGCTGTGTGCAGTGTATCTTAGCTGAAGGTCCAGTGACAGAAATCTCTGATTGGAGGTCAAGATCCTGGGGGAAATTCTCCAGCCACAATGCAGATCTCCAGATGTGGAGAGCCAAACATTACTCGTTGTTTCTGCTTATATATTGTCCAGTGGGCATCATGGGGTTCTAGGACTGTTATCTTGAGTGATGTGATTGAATTCTGGTTAGTTGTAGTGGGGTTCCTGACTAAACTATTTTTACCTGTCTAAAGTGTTATGCCCAGATTGTGACCCCCCAAAGAGACCACTGAAGACCTTGGATGTCCAGAATGCAACAGCAAGGTTTATTCTGCAGATACAAGTCTAGACAGGGACTCATTCCTACACCCAATACAGTGAGGCAGGGAGGAGTACCTCTTTCTTGGGGAAGTTAGTTTTTATAGGCAAAACCCATAAAAGTTCTTAGAGGGGAGGGGGTTAGTACGGGTCCATCCTTGATTGGTTCAGTTTTTCCCGGGCCTGGACTTTATCTTATTTTAGCTTGTCTGTTTGCCTTGTCAGGAGTTTTACAACTTCTCTCCGGGGTCAGGTCATGTTATCTCTGGAGAGGGGCATCTCGTGGTTAATTTGTTACCATCAGACATCCTGACTCTGTTCTTTTGTTCCTGGGGCTGGTGCCATCATTTCTGGGGACTAGAAACTGGTCTGGGTCTATCTATATTGAGATATCTTTGTCTAAGGCCCCCTTTTTGAGACAATAGAGTGAGGGTCTTGTTGTGCCTAGATCACAGTCCCCAAAGCTGCCACTGGAGACTTTAGGTACAGAATGCAAAAGTAAGGTGTTGTCTAAGTATACAAGCCTCCAGGGAGGCTCTTCTAAATCTATCACTCACAGCTGGGAGCTTGGAAGGAGCACTCCCCTTTCTTTGTGAGGCTAGTTCTTAAAGGCACAGACCATATAATTTATTTTAACCTGCCTCCCTTTTTAGTCTTTTGGTCGAATATCCTGACTGTGTTTTCCAAAGTCCCTGTAGCAGATACAGCCACCTGGGGAAAAGGGGTCTAAGTTCTTATCTACACTTACCAATCCTGGTTTAAGCTTCTCTTTGTCTGTAGGCGATAGAGTGGGGGGGGGTTTACTGAGGTATCACAAAAGGATATGTATGTTTTTACTATGCTCATTACAATAAGGCTTCTGATTCAAATATGTTTGGTCATGAATAACAAATAATATACCAAAAACCTTGGAATTAATAATGGTATGGCTTTTTCTTGGGCAAATGATAAAATGCAAAAAAAAATTAATAGTTTACCCTGTACAAGTTATTGGAAGCAGAGGTATTAAAATAGGAATCTCAGAAAACATAACCAGTATTAAAGAAGTGCCTTGTTAACCAGTATTAAAAAATATTGTTAGATAGTGTTGAGCAACAAGAATCAAACAAAAGAAAGCTGAATAGAAACTGTGTGTAAGATAATGTAATAAATAGTACTTCCTAGGTACAGTCTGTTAAACTGAACCTTAGAGAAATCACAAGGCAGTCTTCATATATAATACATGGAATCACTACTAAAACTATGCTTTTGTTTTTTAGTTTTTAATGAGTATATATAGGCAATACAAAGAAATAGCAAATACATGACCAAACATCATTGAATGGATGTGTACAGCATCCAGTACAGAACAATTAAGAAATCCCTCTTAAAACTATGATGTTCCAGCTTAGTATGGAGGGATCTTTATACAGAAGGTTCACTCTATCCTCTCCATAGACTCACATCCCATTAGCACATGTATAGACATGTGACCACTATACATAAAAGCTGAACAAACTATTACATCCTAGCATCTTATTCTGTAACAGGCCTGGTTTGCATACTACTTGTCTTTGGGTGTTTTAGAGGCAGACCCCACCCGCCAGCTAAATTCCACTTTGTATGATTTACTATGCCCCCAAGAATTGCTAAATCCTTTATATCACCAATTCTACTCTTCTACATCACAGCTCAGTAGAGGAGTGCTACCCAGTACATGAGATGCCATTTGTAATCTCCACAATATTAACTCCAAGTGGATCTTACACATAAATGTCAAATTCAAAGTGCAGAACTTCTAGAAGATACTTGACAAACTATGCCTCTCTCAGCTTTCCAACCTGGGGTAGTCTTTGAGAGGTTTCTCTAAGGCCCTGATGTATAGGGAGGAGTGTGGGGCGTTTACCTACCAACCCCACAGTTCCCCAGAGTTTTCTTGAGTGCAATCAGCAGGAAATATTAGATAGAAGGATTTATTGTGGAGATAAACAGATAGAAAATAAAGGATAGCCTCGAAAGTGCCTGGAACCTTTTTCAATGGGCCTTGACTGTCTCTGCCCCAGGGTTTTTATAGAGATGCCAAGGGGTGGAGCAAAAGACCTCCTCCCCCAGCACAGCCAAGTGCAGACCATCTCAGACACCTGCACTCAGGCCCGTGGTCCTAATCATCTTCTATGTGGACCTGCTGGGTAAAGCCACGAGGAACCTGAAAATGGGCTCCCACAGAGGGGAAAAGTTCCTTCTCTAAAACTAGGAGAGAGAGAGCTTGGGAGAGCTGGTAAAGGTCTGGGACCAGCGCCTTTGGGAAGGGTTTCTTCAGATCCCGAGAACCATCTCTTTCTACACCTGGGGCTGTGGTAACTGGTCCCAGGCACTGTGGACTTATTTTTTATAGTGTTCCAGAGATACCATGTTCCTCTTGTGCAATATTGTCAGATTAGCCTCCTTCTGAAATGGAATGCTTCCTTTTCAAACTGAACTCATTGTTGTTGTTGTTTTTTTTTAATTAACTAGAGACTTTCTGTGGAATTTGGCACAAATTTCCAGCCAACCTGGGATACATTTGTGCTTCATTTGGAAGCTAGGGCAGGGAAACACTGAGCTGAGTCCCTTCAGCTCACCCAGTCCTTTCACTCAAACCTCACTAGCCAATTAGGGCCTCTAGTGGACCTGCCAGTCAGATGGGAGGGTTCTTCCTCTAGGCAGGAGGCTTCTGGCTTAGCATATGTGCTGAGGAAATCCGAAGCTGGCCCGTGTGCTGTTCCATGGGGTCTGGGGATCTGCTGTGTCTAGAGCGCTCCGCAGCCCCCACACGGAGATCGGAGATCGAGGGGCTTCTGTTCCCAGATGGGAGGAGTGGCCATGGTGAGTGACAGACTACTTTACCCAGACTGGGAGGAGCGGCCATCTGAGCCGTGGGAGCCTTGTCTTCTCGGGGCTGCTTGGGAGTCAGCAGCCAGACACAGAGTTCAGCATGGTCCTGACACGTCCTGTGTGGCCCTGGGAGTCCCACGTGTGACTTCCTGGTCCTGCGTGTCCTACATGATCCTTGCAACTTCCTGGGCTGGGTGGCAGTCTCTGAATAACTCAACTCCTTGGGCTGTGTCTGTACAGAGCATTGGGAACAAGACTCACAAATACCTTTGTTGTTGATGTCACTGTGAAGTGCTGGCTCCTGTACTCCTTGTATTGTCACCTTGGAAAGCAGATTTGCCAAACTTGGAGAGCCCTGCTCTCTAGTATCTTTCAGAAGTTCTGCACTTTTAACATTTAGGTTATGATTTGTCTGTTGTTAATCTTGTGAAGCTTGTAAAGGGCATCTCCTGTGTAGAGTAGCACTCCACTGCTAAACTGTGATGTAGAAGAGTAGAATTGGTGGTAATAGAATTGACGATATAAGGATTTACCCAGTTTTAGGAGACATTCAGTCACAAAGTAGAATTAAGCTAAGAGAGGGCTGTCACCCAGATATCCCTAAGATAAGTAGTACTCTAGCTGATGTACCCAGAGTTCCCTAAAGACCATCAAGAAACCAAATTCGATGCAAAAGCAGAGTCTTGTTATTCTTGCTAGTTAACTAGGGCCTCTCCATTCACCTGATGCAGCAGCAGAGCAGGAGAGAACCTGAGTAGCAATGGAGCAGTTTTATTGGGTAAAGCAAGAGGGGTGTTGGGGTCTACAGACTAATTAGGAACAGACTCAGGATTGATGAACCTCCATCCAGAGTTGCTGTCCTTGGGTAACTTGCAGCTGCAGGAACTACTAGCTCGTTCAGCGGTTGCTGTGGTAACTCCATTCTTCCTTTATCATGAGTCCACTAGCTGTAACTTTTAATTGGCTTCTTCTACTATATGGGGGCATCTGAAGGGGTTTTCCTGTAACTAGAGGTAGACCCAAGGTTGGGGGCTCAAGGGCACATTGTACTGTTCCAGGGCCTACATCCTGTTGGGTCTTTTCTGAAGCCTGTCATGGCTGCAGAATAGCCAAGGCAGGGGTCTAGGTAGGGGACTGGGTTCCTCACTTACCATGTTTTTAGAGGTTAGTATGGTAAGATTTAAATGTTTTTCTCAGGATTAACCAGCCACATCATTTGTAATTTCACAATGAAATCTAGAGAGTTCACTGACCCACAGTAAAGCAGGTATAGTCACAGCACAGAAAGGGATGGCAAGAAGAGGGTGAAAGCTTTCCTGCTGTGACAGTTGACAGACAGCAGCAATGAGTAGTGAGGTCAATGATTTTAGATAGTCCACAAATGCCCTGACTGGTCATTTCTCTGTTCCACAGGCCAGACAATCAAGAATCTGGATAAAGAACTGAATTTTTGTGAAACAAAATTACAGTAGTTACACCAGTTTAACCTAAATAGAACAACTGGATAAAATGATGTGGCCCTGCCTAATGTGAATCTTTTCCATGTTTAATATGTACAACTTTGTGAGAGCCCGTTTTCAGGTTCATCGTGGCTTTACCCAGCAGGTCCGCATAGAGGATGATTAGGACCATGGGCCTGAATGCAGGTGTCTGAGATGGTCTGCACTTGGCTGTGCTGGGGGGAGGTCTTTTGCTTTACCCCTTGGCATCTCTATAAATACCCTGGGGCAGAGACAATCAGGGCCCGTTGGAAAAGGTTCCAGATCCTCTCAAGGCTATCCTTTATTTTCTGTTTATCTCCGAGATATAAATCCTTCTATCTAATATTTCCTGCTGCTTGCATTCAAGAAAACTCTGGGGAACTCTAGGGTTGGTGGGTAAACGCCCCACACAACCTGGGAGAAATGCATGAGTAATACTTAGTGTGCTCTAGTACACATCCCTAGTCACCGGAGCACATGGCCATAAAGCCTGTTTCAAGTTTCCAACATAATTTTTTGGATTATAATTACCTCATTTCCACTATCATTTTTTTCTGGCTCCAAGCCCTCCCATCTTTGTGTTCTAATCCATGACATGTTTCAGCTTCCACAACAGTTACTGTTTGAATGTGAACTGTGTTTGGCGTCAGGACCTCCCAGCTCTGAAGCAAAGGTTTGGCTTCACTGGGCATTGAGTGTGTAATGGAATGTGAATGCAAAGGACTCTGTGCCTTGGAAGTGGAACAGGAAGTGCTCTGGAAAATGGAAGATTCTATTTATTAAACTACAAATTTCCCAGACTAGTGTCCTGTCCGACCCTATTGTTGAAGGGCAGAGCTGGGAGGGTTTGTGCAGTTAGAGACATTTGATCTCAGCTCACCCAATAGAGTAACTGCTAATGTCCTGAGGTCCAACTGGGTGGTCCTAATTAATGAGGAGCTTTGGGAAGGCTTAGCCATGAGGAGCACCAGTGGGAGGGAGCTTACAGGTTATTTCCAGGATTCTCTTCTGCTTCTGCTGTAGGGGGCTGTAAGGAAGACCACAGCCATGGTATGGTGAGTGTGGGGGCCACTGTCCTCAAACTATGGAGAACAGGTTGGCTGAGCTGTCAGAGTCTGAACTGCTGGGACTGGGATGGACCATGAGCCAGACTGTGTTTCTGTTGGTCCCTGTGGTGACCTGTGCAGTGGCCCTTGGCCTCTGATCCTTACTGAGTGTGGAATCCCTGGGGAGGAGAAGGCTCTGCCACCCTGGCATGGGAGGCTATGATGCTTGTAATGTCACTGTCCAGTGTGCACACATAGGCTTTGCTTCTGTGACAGTGAGAATCTGGGAAGACAGATTGGAAAACTGAAGGTCTGGTTTCTGCAAGTTCTGGATGTTACTTTTCCCTTTCAGGTTTGTCTTATAAATGTTACAGACAGTTTAGAAAATGGTAGAAAGGGGGTGATGGGGATCATCCTTCAGCAGTACATGATTAGAATGCTTTTAGCTTTCTGTTACTGCCAGCCACTGTGATGTGATTCAGTGAAAGTCAGTTTCAGGGGACAAAAGGAAGCTCTGAGCTGCAGAGGTATCTCAGGTTTGCATGGTTTTGGGCAGGTGGATAGGGCAGATGCCACATCTTGTGGGATGAAATAATCTATGTGGGTGGAATCAGACATTAAATTATTCTTCTACAGTGTTTTCTGTGTAGGCATCATTGGGGCTGGGTTTGCCTGAAAACACAAGGGGGCATGAAGGGCCACAGATTTGTAGCAGGATCTGGATGTTATGCCCAGATCTCTTCCCCAAAGAAGCCACTGGAGACCTTAGGTACAGAACGCAAAATCAAGGTTTATTCAAATGAAGTTTACATGCCTCAGCAGGGGGCTTGTTGCAAATCTCTCACACACAGCAGGGAGGTTGGAAGGAGCAAGCCCCTTTCTTTGTGAGGCTAGTTCTTAAAGGCACAGACCACATAATTCATCTCCTACAGCCTGCCTCCCTCTTTTTTTGGTTCATATCAGTGGTCTTTCATGTTATCTTTATTTCTCATTTGTTCAGCAACCGTGTTTAGGAGTTTTACGAGCTGTCTCTGGGGTTCCGGAAGTTTGGGATGTTTTATGACCACTTAGCCTCTGCCAGATGTTCGAATATCCTGACTCTGTGTTTTCTTTAGTTTCTGTAGCAGATACAGCCACCTGGGGAAAAGGGGTCTAAGTTCATATGTACACTTAGGAATCCTGGTTTAAGCTTCTCTTTGTCTGTAGGGGATGGAGTGGGGGAGGGGGTTTACTGAGGTTTCACACTGGAGAAGTTCATCACCCTTTGCAAAGATCATGGTACCTCTCTGGAAGAAGTATCAGTAGCCAGAGGGCAAAAGCATAGCAGTTTAAGGTTTACTATGAGCTAATTTTGTAAAAGTTGTGAAGCCTGGGTTTATTTAATTTCTATATACATGGAATCATAGGTAGGTGGGTAACATTGATCAAGATCATACTTTTCCTGGCTGAGTTCCCTTTGGTCTTTTGATTAAAATTTTACTATATTTTCCTACTTTTGTTCTTTGCTTTTTCTCTCCATCCTCTTTAGTCTTTCACAACTGTACACATTCTTGATTGTTGCAGCTTTTCGGGTAAATATGGAAGTCATATTGTGTCAATGTGTGTACTATCTTTTCATAATCCCATTGAGCATTCTGAGTGTTTCGACGTTGCATGTAGCTTTGAAATCAGCTTTCCTATTTAAATTGTTGGGTATTGTCTTTGGATTGTGTTCAATGTATGGTGCAAGTTTACCTTACACAGCATCTTAATATTGATGCATCATGTTCCCAAGGATCATTTATTTACTTCTTTATTTAATTAGTCTTGTTCATCTGTGAAAGACTTTTGTTTTATTGGATAAACAGTATTATCTCTGAGTTCCTGTCCCAACACCCATGTTGGGCATTTCATAACCACCTACTACTCCAGATTCAGGGTAACTGACACCCTCTTTTCTTGTGTGTCCCCTATACACACATGGAAGTCATTCTCTTGAACATACGCTGTACACATAAAAATGGGGATACATTTTCTTTAAAAGTTCTTATGACTTATAAAGCAATTAGAGCAAGACAAATTGCTTTAGCTGTACAGTACAAATCATACTGTTTCTTTCAAAATCTGTGATCATGCATTTTATTTGAGAAAGTTTCCATTTCCTCACTCTGATGCAGACTTACATCCAATCATAGGAAACAAAATGGTTTCTAAGTGATCCTACCTTTGATGAGCAAGAAGGTAGATATGCATAGTTAGTATAACAAAAGCTATATTTGTTTATGGTCATCACACAAGGTTCACCTCTAAATTCCTAAATGTGGTTCTTAGTCTGTTTCCTTAAGGGTGCTCACCTATGTGACATATCCTAGTTGGAGTTCAGTTCCAGTCTCTAACAGAGGTGTCTGATTCAATGGTCAGAATTCTGGGGGAGATGTTCTAGCTGCAAGACTGATCAAGGTGATGTCTCTTCAGATGTGCAGAGCAGAGCATCGTTCTTGGTATGTGCTTATATAATGTCCAGTGGGTGTCCTGGGGTCTTAGTATTGTCTGGTTATCTTAAATGAGTGATATTATGGAGTTCTGGTTTTCAGGTACAGCCTTGGGTGTATTGGGGTTCCTGACTAAGCTATTTTTACATGTCTAAAAGACATGTATGTTCTTTTAATACTATGCTCATTACATTCCATCCCCTGGTCCTTGTGGCATACAATAAATATTCCAATTACTAATAGACAAATAAATGCAGGAATATAAGTCTCAGGTACTAAAACACACAAACATTAAGCAAAATGGTCAAATCAATATAGATTACAGGATGTTGTTATGATCTCTCTGTTATATAGAGATTTCCCCAAATTCATATTTTCTCCAGGTTTGGTATGCATCAAGTTGAGAACACATTCAGAAAGAAAAGGACATGCAATCATTTTCAGTCAAAAGTGTTTTAAAGGGAGGCATAGCAGGGTTAGAGCTGTTGGACTCGGAGCTAAACCAATCATAGTAGAGCATCATCCTTACTTGTTCAGTGTCAAGTAGGAGCATGTGGTTCCTAGCCATGGGAGAGGTAGTTCTTCTTTTATTAATGAAAAGAGCAACCAAGAGTCCAGTGAGCTTCATAATTAGCTTCCAATGTTGTTTCTCAGTTTTTTGTATGTTAGTATGAAAAAGCAAATAATAAAGCATCAGGAAGTCTGTTGAGTCTCCACAGGCATCCATCTCTGGTCTATGACCAATGTAGCTATACCTTCTCTTTTGGCAAAAATGACAGTGACATTGTGGGGCAGAACTGAAAATCTGGAATACAATATTCCTGACCTGCAGAGTCATCATGGAGATGAGCCATGAAGTTTCTTTAATCATGGTTTGCGTAGAATTGTTTGCAGGAATCATACATAGCTGCTTTATTCCTTCTGATGTGATAGTAGTCTCTGGAGCTCATTGTTATAGTTCCTCCTAAGACAAAGTTTCTTAAACAAGCCCAAAATAGCCATAAAGAATTTATATGCCCAAAGGGCCTATATGATGCATGCAAAAAGCCAAGAGCTTTCCTTTTTCCAGTGGAGTAATGTGGGGCATTTACCCACCACCCCCACAGTTCCCCAGAGTTTTCTTCAGTGCAATCAGCAGGAAATATTAGATAGAAGGATTTATTGTGGAGAATATCTCGGAGATAAACAGATAGAAAATAAAGGATAGCTCAAGAGGGCCTGGAACCTATTCCAATGGGCCGCGACTGTCTCTGGCCCAGGGTTTTTATAGAGATGCCAAGGGGTGGAGCAAAAGAGCTCCTCCTCCAGCACAGCCAAGTGCAGAGCATCTCAGACACCTGCACTCAGGCCCATGGTCCTAATCATCCTCCATGTGGACCTGCTGGGTAAAGCCACGAGGAACCCGAGAACGGGCTCCCACAGGTCCCCCCATCTTAATATATATAAAAAAATAACTATTAATGGCTTTTTACCAATCTCCATAGCTGTTACACCTCCCAGTATGGGAGTAGAGAATGATATAGATGGCATTTCTCTTTTGAATTAGGTCCAAGGTGACTACAGCAGTCTTAGCTGCCTCAAGCCCTTTCTAAACCAAAAACTCGGCGACTACAAACTTAAAGAATCCCTTAGCTTCATCATTACCATTAACCGATTAACATAAATATTGCTATACATAGTCACAGTTCTCTCAATCTTACAACTCAAAGCAAACTCTTAACAGAACCATTTGAATTAGCATATATGGTGCTATATATAGTTAACAATTTTCTCCATCTTACAACTTTAACTCAGTCATTTGAATTTTCTTGTTAACAGAACATAGGAAAAACTTCGATGTATTCACATCAAACTTAAACATTTCCTCAACTCCACAAAACCAGGGTGCATTAATATCAATAGGTTTCTGCGAACATAATTCAATCTCATAGCTCCTCCTTTTCTTTATAATTTTTAAACAAAAACTCAAACCTAGTTAGAGGAACCCAAACTTATACAATTCCTACAAACCCATATTGAAAAGCAATATTTTCAATCTAACCATTAACACTTTGAAAACTTTTAGCAAAACATCCAAAAGTAGTTTCTTAATAAAACTCTTTACACACTTTAAAAGTAGTCTCTTAGTATACCCCATTTGCATTTCTTACTAACAAAACATGACATTAATCCACTCAAACAACAATTTAAATTAAATAGACTAAGGAATATTAACTCTCCCTTTTCTTTATAATTTTAAGCAAAATCTCAAGCCTAGTTAGAAAACCCAAACTTTTCTGTTTAAACAGTTCCACTTGTAACACAAAACCAGTTCCATACATAATTCCATTTTTACATAAACAGTTCCACAAAACAATTCATAAATCACCAGTTAATAAAGCATATATGCATACACAAAATTGCATCTTGATTCTAAGTAGAAATACATTTCTTCATTTAAGCAGTTCCATTTTTAACCCAATTCCAGAAAACCGTTCCTAGGTCATTGCTCAAAACTGTCCCATTGCAATGAAATCTCTATTGTTTATTTCATTTAAGTCTTAAAATTCAAATGATAAATTCTGGTACTAGCCTTCCAAATATGAGAAATCCATAACCAAAATCTTTTTGTAATTTTATCTCATTTTTACGTTCAAAAAGTTCAAACAAGAAAAATTCTGGTATCAGGCTCTCACTTCCAATTATGAAGAGACATTTTTTTGCCAAAACTTTTTGCAGTTAACAATTTTAGTTCAAACAAGCGTCTCTGAACTTTTATTCTCAAGTCAGAGACCTTTTTAGGCACAGTAGTATTCTAAACCGTACCATTTTTGATGTTAGCTCAGGTTTTTCCTGTGTTGCGTCGATTTTCCATGGATCTCAGCTTATTGTGCAGCCTTGTTGTGCTGCTTCTGGTGTCCACCATTCTTAGCTTCTTAGCGGCTTCTGGAGCTTTTAAAACCATCCAGACTGCCTACTTTGCAGTCTACTGGGACACTAACCTTCTGTGTTTTGGGTTCTTTCACCATATACATTAAGAATAGATTCAATTTAACATTTACACTTTTTTACACACTCACATAACATGTGCTTAAGCATAAACTCACTCAACATTTACACATTTTTACAAACTCACATATAACATATTAGGCATCTACTTATTTATACTTTAAGGAAACTATAGAACTACTTTAGCAAATATATTTCTTATTAATTCTTATATACTTATATTCATTCCATCTTATTTCTTATTTTAAACTTACATTTACAACTAGCATCTTACAAGCTTATTACTACATGTCTTAAGACTACCTTAGATACTTCTTGCAAGCTTATATTCTTAAAGGAACTCTATAGATCTATTTTACAAACTTATATAGGCTTCCATTAGCATATATCTAACTTAGCAAACACCTAAAGATTTCTTAACACAGATCTAACAAGACAGAATTTTTACAAACTCACATATCTTATTTTCGTCTTTCTACTTCTTACTCTTAATTATTATCACCATCTGTATTGCAAAGATTTTCTTAACTAGACAGGAAGTACGTACATCATTTCTAAAGTTTAGAGTTTATAGTCAGCTTTGTTATAAAGCACTGGGATCTAGTGAGTGTTGTCATTATAGAGTTGTGATACTTGTTGCTAGGGGATTGTAACATTCTCAGGACAAAGCCACACCCCAAAGTTGCTGAGTTCTCTTGGCCTTTCTGAACCGGCAGAGATGTACTGTCAGTAGTAAACGGTTTTTAACTAGAGGCTGTTCCTTCACCCAAATTCATAATAGCTCCCCTAAGAACTTCAATTCAAACAAACGTTTCTATCACAGCAGTACTTTTGGTTTGCTCTACTGAAAAACTTCACTTTACACTGAGGGTGAAATTACCATATTTAGCTGCTGTAAAGCTCTTCGCCCAAAACTGCACAGCTATTAGGTGATAAAAGGTATTTTTCTAAAGGAGCTAGTAAGCCAAAAGCGGCACAGCTCTGAACTCTTATTTCCTCACTGTTTGCATTAAACCAGTGACAAAAACCTCAAATACTAATCGAGCCACTTTCATTCTGGTTCCTTTATAGGAACGTCATTGGAGCTGACTTTTCTTAGTTCCACGCTCCTTACCAAATGCTCCGGTAACCACCGAGCTTCATTCTCCTCTTGTGAAAAAAACAAACATGTCCTCGACCCCATATTAACACAGGATAGGGACCCTTCCATAATCCCGAGCAGGGATCTTTCCATTTCACTTGAGTTACAGGATTTAGTATTTTCACTTCATTAGCTTTAACTCCTGGTGTTATTAGCAGCAGTGATATTTAGCATTGATTTCTTATAAGGAACTTTCAGGTAAAGCAACTATTTTGTAAGACATCTAGATTTTCTGGTTTGTTTCCCATCTATAAAGCAGTCATTTCTTTTTTGAATGCCTGTTTCCTTGTCTCCTTATTAGATTTGCAAAGGAATTACTCATTGCAGGCAGTTTGTTCAAAAGGCAAAGAACTTTTTAATTTCAACATAAGTTTCTTCATATCTAAGACAACGTTCAGTGTATAAACTGTTTCCCCTTGTTTTAAGGATTTTAAAGTGGCTTGTTTGCTCTTATAGGTTGCTTTTTGTCATCCAACTACAGTAAAATTTGCACAGCTATTAGGGTAAATAAGGCATTTTACCAATGGAGCCCCAAACCGCGAAGCGCCTAGTTCTGTATCCTTTCAATTTTTCATTGGAACTGACACTTAAACTCTTAGATGATTTTCCTTCTTATTCTTTTAAAGGCTGTATTTTAAGTTTACCATGAACGCATTTTCGAGCTGACTAAAGTGTTTCAGGGCAATGTCGCCATCTTTAGCAGAAAAAACTACCTTTCCCAGAATGCATTTCCCTTATATCAGTCCATAATAATATCAGTCACTTATATCAGTCCTTTATTTCTTTTTGAGTCTGAGAGTCAACTGATTCTCTTTTACCAGACTTGCTTACAAATTCTTGCCCAGGAGGTTTGAACAAAGTTTTTTGCTTTTGCAATGGGAGATTTGAACAAGCATTTTACATTTTCAGCTATGGGACATTGGGAGATTTCTGTTCTTTCAACTGGCTTTAACAGGTGTCTCTCCTTCACCAGACACTGGCCCCTAGTCAGAACCACACCTGCCTCTTAGCCAGCATTGAGGCTGTCATTTCTGATAGCAACTTTCTTTGGGGCTTGTGTTTTAGCTAGTCAGTGAAAAACAAGATCATTCGCAACAGAGCTTTTCCATAGCTCCTTCAAAGAGATTTTCTCCCACTGATCTATCTCATTTCGCTTGTTCCTTCCCCCCCAGATGCAGAGCTTCAGGTATCTGTCTGCAGCTCTGTACCTCTGCTAGCTGCCTTTGGAGGTAGGGGCTTTTTTTTTTCTCCCCCTGAATCTGCCTCAAACTCTAGCAGCTTTTTCAGGTCACACATTTTCTGGGGAGGAATCTGTCCCCTCTGTTTCTTCAGAGTCTTTCTCCCTGACAGTATCCAGTTTGGTCTCAGTTTATCCCCTCTATCCCAGAAACAGTTTCCGACACTTACAGTGGCGGCTTTCCCTGCTACTGAAGGTAGGGGCTTTAGTCCGTTTCTGTTTTCGGGGTCTGTGGTTTGTGTTCATGAATCAAGCATAACGAGGGAGGTTTTCATCATCTCTAAACTCCCATTAGGACAGGTGTTTTGCCTCATCAGGCCTTCACCTGGCCCAGTCCCCCAGTGGGTTGCATTTGCTTGTCTGGGTGCTCAAGGACAGAGCTTATGCCAGAGGCAATCACCCCTCAGGGCTACACTCCCTCATCTCATTGGGAGTCAGTTGAAACAAAGCTTTTCTCAAAGAGATTGTTTTCTCTGGCAGAAAAGAAAGCTTTACTCCTGGATAGTTCTGTTCTGCCATGGCCGGGCTCTTTCCCCAGACAGCGTTCTGACTTGGCAGCACAACTGCTTCAGACACAGTTCAGCTTTACTGTTTTCCCAGAAAGGTCCTTTCTCTGATAGGAAAGCTTTTTCTCAGATTTCTTTTTGCAGCTGTGGACCTGTCAACCTGGACTTGTAGGAAAGCAGACAACTGTGCCATTCCCACCAGCTTTAGCTTTGTTTTTTCATTAGCAATCTTCCCCTGGGTCCTGCACCTTCCTGCCTCAGCTCTGTGCTCCAGGAAGTTTACAACTGCAGGAACCCTAGTATCCCTGAAATGCACTCCAACTCAGAGACGCTGGCCAGTCACCTCTAGGTTTTTGGTCAGAAGTGAGGATACAATGCTAACAGTTTGCATTGCTTCAGGGGATCTTTGCTTTAGGGTGATTAGGAGCACCTTTTCATTCTGAAATGCTCACTCAGACAAAACGCTTGATGCCTCAGCTTGGCTATAACTGAAAAGCTTGGCTTTTTGCTTTCCTCAGGTAAAGTTTCCTGCCCTTTTGGGCTCTCTGTAGCTCTTCACCCACACTCTCCCAAGCATTTCCCTCAGGGTACTCTGACCCACTGTCTTTTACTAGCTTGAAAAGACAGAGCTTAGAAGGGTTTTTAGAAATGTGTTCCTGCCTCCTGCATTGCAGGGATGATTTTTAAAGCTTGAAAGAGAACTTAGAGGTTTTGCTGTCTTAAGAGGTTTGTTGTTTTCCCTTAGAGCTAATCACAGGTGGTCCCCATACTAATATCTTCAGGTGATTCTAATTTTTGTCCTTCTGAGAAAAGTTCTGAAAGGCTTTAGTTTTTAAGTTTAAGAGAGCTTTTGAAAAGATTAAGGCTTTTTAGAGAGATTTTTCCCCCAAATTTTCCAAGAAAAGCTTTATAGTTTAAGAGAAAGATTTTTTTCCCCAGGAGAGAGACCAACTTTTCCCAAAACTTCTGAACTTCAAACTTTGACTTCTTACACCTCCATTTTTGCCTCAGGGAGAAATCACTTTCTCCTGCCGCTTGGACTTAGCATTTCAGCTGTCCCCAGGTCAAAAGCTTCCATAGGAAACTTTTTCTTCCCCATAAGCTCAAAGAAGAGCTTTTTTACTACTCGTAAAGCCCAAAGAAAGATTTTTTCCCCAGTTTGCATTTATAGCTCCCAAAGTAAGAAAATTGAAGAGTTTTTCTGTCTAGTTGCCTTACTTATTTTTTCCTACACAATCTCACACTTCTACGTTTTTCCTACACTATATTACTACCCTATACCTTATACTTATTTTTCACAGATAGAAATTGAAAAAGGGATAGAAGATAGAAAATTTTGACAGAAGAGAATTTTGCTGCAGCATCGGACATCCTTCCAGACAGCTTTCCTTTTCTCTCGAGGATAAAACCCCTGCCTTGCATAAAAAAATATATTTTTTTCCATAACACCAGCATGCCTTTCCACTGGCAGGGCTGACAGCACTTTCACCAAAAACTCTGTAATAAAACTATTATTTTCCTTTATCTTTAGTCCCTATTACTTTGTCTTTAGTCCCTGTTCATTTGTCCTTAGTCCCCCTTTTTTTGTTCCCCCTTTTTTTCTTTAGTCCCTGTTCATGTCGCCATTCTGTGGGGGCGTTTACCCACCACTCCCACAGTTCCCCAGAGTTTTCTTTAGTGCAATCAGCAGGAAATATTAGATAGAAGGATTTATTGCGGAGAATATCGAGGAGATAAACAGATAGAAAATAAAGAATAGCCTCGAGAGGGCCTGGAACCTATTCCAATGGGGCCCGACTGTCTCTGGCCCAAGGTTTTTATAGAGACGCCAAGGGGTGGAGCAAAAGACCTCCTTCCCTAGCACAGCCAAGTGCAGACAATCTCAGACACCTGCACTCAGGCCCGTGGTCCTGATCATCCTCTATGTGGACCTGCTGGGTAAAGCCACAAGGAACCCAAGAACGGGCTCCCACAGAGGAGCCCCACCTATGTGGGGAAGCAAGTATAGTCAAATCTGAATGTCCTACCAGTGACATCAAATAAAGAGCATTTTTAAAATCCTTCCCCCCTCTCTTCAGCAGGATTCCCAGAGCTCGGCCCAGTGCTTGGCTCTGGATCTCTTCATCTGTTTCCTTAAGTTAAGGGATGAAGGCTCTCTGATGACAATTAGGGCAGTCACCAATCTGATTGCAGGAGATGTCCACTTCAGGCATCCTTTCTACTATTGCTAGCAGAATAGAGAACATTTTTTAAGCTTGCTAACTATGGGCATAGGAAATAGTCTTTGCTTTGAATACAGCTAATTAATATTGGACTCTGTCTATCAGTCCTCCCAGGTTCTCAAGATCCCTAGCAATCTCAGAATCCATTGACTGTAATTGTGGCATGTTAAAGAAAAGAACAGTGGAATTCTTATTAATGGCTTTTCTAGCCTTTTCTAGCAAGTCATCTTTGGGTTCATTATTCTATAGAGTTCATGAATCAAAATCATACCTCTGTTATGCCTCCATTTGAGTGTTAGGCTGGAGATTTTGCACATGTATATCTGTCCTGAAAAATGAACTGTAACTCTAGTAGCATTAAATATATCCAGATAACCAGGTTCTGCAAAATAAAAAGTGGACTCCAAAGTATCCATGGTGACACTATAGATGTCAACTGTGAGGTTCAAGGCCTCCATGGAGCATGCAATAAAGACTCCATTGCCAAGGTCTGTGAGTTTATTTATAAATACAGAAGGGGCCAGTTCTCATATTTGGAGCTCACTGGACACGAGTGGTGGCCACAAAGATGTTGGCCTCAAGTGAGATGGTGTGTTCCTCTGTGTTGCACGAATCCTAATTGGTCTTATAATAAAAACCTGGAGTCATATATTGGGGTAAATGCAGAAAGATCAGAGAGAAACAAGCCATAGCCACTTCTCACCTTGACAACTCATCAGCTGAAAGGGGAAGATCCTGTCTCCACGAATCCTCAGACTGAAGACCCTGAGTCCTCAGCCAAAAGGGGTTGAACTCTTGCCTCCTCCAGCCTTATATATTCCTGTCTTCACCCAACCATATCACTTCCTGTCTCAACCTTCCTAGTGCTGGGATTAATGGTGTGTGTGCTTCTCAAGTACTGGGAGGAAAGGCATGAGATCCCAAGTGCTGGGATTAAAGGTGAGTGTGACTATGGCCTGGATGCTTCTCTTTCCGACTGGATTACTCTCCTAAAGTCCTGGGTGGACTTGAATTCAGAAATCCATCTGCCTCTGACTCCTGAGTACTAGGATTAAAGGTGATCTCTATGGCTAACTCTGTCTGGCTCTTTCCTCTGATCTTCAGGCAAGCTTTATTTGTTAGAGTTCACACAAAATATCAGCACACCTCTGGCTAGTAAGTAGACACCCTCTGTATTAGTCCAACCATTCTATAGGAAGGTATAAGTAGGTACAACAAGCTCATTGCCAAGTTTCCAAGGCCATGGGTGTGTGTGCTAAGCTGGTACTGCATTGTTTCTATAAACTAAGTGTAAATGTATTTTGCAGAATTCATGCTCACACCAAGAGGTTTGCCTTGGATCCAGTAGAGACTTACAGATGGCAGTTTTTGTTCCAAATCCTGTGGGAAAGGGCTGAGATAGGTCTGTGTACTCATTGTAAAGTGAGTCTTGCTTGGATACATTCTTTTTTTTGTTCCCCTGAATAAGTTGTAGCAGATAATTTTGAGAGATCTGGTTGTCTACAGATAGTCTCTTCAAATTTCAGATATTTGTTAGTATCTGCCAATGATTGCTTTAATGCATATATTTCCAGATGAAGGCCTATAATCAGTTCATGAGTAGTAACTAGCCCACCAAAGATTTCAGATGTCTGCTGTGTCTGTGTTGATTTCTGAAAGAACAGAAGATGCTTTGCCAACTCTGAGTAAGGAGCCAACCAACATAGCTCCAGTGATCATCAATTATGAGGGCTTTCTTGGGGCAAACCTATTTCCTGAGGAGTAGGAGAAGACTGGTATTCTCCTCAGTTCAGGCTCAGAGCAGGGTTCTAAAGGTGGGAGGCATGATTTGAGGTCGAAGGTAAGGAAGATCCTCTGGATCCTAGGTGTAATTATGTTTTACAGGTAGACTAAGGTCAGGCATCACCATAGATTCCCCAGTAACCATTGCTGGGGAAGAAAGGCTGTTGACAAATTCCACCTTTTAGTGGGCTGTGAAGAATTTGTTGTTCTCATCTCATCCTCCTCCATCAATAACACATGGTGTTGGGGCTGGAGAGATGGCTCAGAGGTTAAGAGCACTGACTTCTCTCCCAGAGGTCCTGAGTTCAATTCCCAGCAACCACATGGTGGCTCACAACCATCTGTAATGAGATCTGATGCCCTCTTCTGTATACATAATAAATAAATAAATATTTTAAAAAAATAACACATGGTGTTAGGTTGCCTTCTTTGATTTTACAGTATTTCCATGCTATGGGGAAGACATATTCATCATCAAATTGGATTCCTTTGTGCAGAGTTCCTCCATGTGATATACCAAGTATGGGCTCATGGGCCCCAAAGTCTCCAATTTCCCAATCCTTGAGCTGTGGTAGTGGAAGAATCATGTAGAAATAATAGGGAAATCTGGGGTGTGTATGTTTCCAGGCTTTCAGTCTGGAAAGATCCATACCTGCAGTTTTCCACCACTGTAAGTTTCTGTGGTCTGCCATTTTTTTCTTAAGATTCATTTATTTATTATGTATACAATATTCTGTCTGCATATACACCTGCAGGCCAGGAGAGGGTTCCAGATCTCATTACAGATGGTTGTGAGTCACCACATGGTTGCTGGGATTGAACTCAGGACCTCTGGAAGAACAGTCAGTGCTCTTAACCGCTGAGCCATCTCTCCAGGTCCATAGTCTGCCATTTTTATGTGATACTTGACACAAAGGAATCATAGGATCTAGGGCATCCTCTTTTTGCAAATTGTATGATGTCCACTCTTGGATTGATGTAATCCATTTGGAGCTGAAAGAAGTCCAGGCTGGAATTCAGTAGTCTGGGACCTAATGTTCCATATTTGGGGAGGAAAGATGTATGTGGTGTTGCTGATGTGGATATCCAGAGGTATTGGGAAGTCTATTGTTTCATTGTCCTGGAGTACATGCATGGAATCACAGCTACAAAAATTTTCTCATTTGGCAAGCAGATTTTTGTTTTTAGGTTACAATTTGGGTTTCAGTGTATCATTGGTAATTAGTGAAGTCCATTGTTCCTTTTGTTTTATAATTTACCTTAAAAATGTGTCAGTAAATGTAGTTGTCAAGTGGTAAATCTTCTGAGAGTGGTGTATGAAAAAGATTAGTGGGTCAGTTATGTTTTCCATTGTCCCTTCCACCACTTAGATTGTTTATTTTGTTGCTGGTGTATTAAACCTTGTATGGTAGTGGTCCAGTTGAAATTGGAACCCTTGATGGACTACAAGGAAATTTGTACAGACTTGCCCTCACAAGTCCAGAGTGAACTGGATGATTACATTGAGTCGTCTACTCATATGCAAGAGGTGACATTAGTCAGTACACCAGTCTTGTTTGTATCAGTCGGTACCCATCCCAGAGATTCTATTATGAGCGTTGAGGCCTTTGCATTAAAAATCATGGCCATATATAGGCCATGTCAGTACAAAATAGGGCTGTCTTTGCTACGATATAATCTGCATTCTGTAGAACATCATGCAGGCGCAAAGTGTCTGAGGGTCTGCATGGATTCTGCTCAGGTGATGGGGCTTCGATGTCACAAAGATGTGTGAAGGGTTGTGGCAGCAGGTCAAAATCAATGGAAATCTGTAACATGTGTCCCCAATCCTGCAGTTTCTAGCCAGTCATTAATATGTGGAAATGAATCATTTTCTGCCTTTTCTATCCATATGTCTATCTTTCCATAGGACATAGGTAGGTTAGGGAATTTGGCCACAAACACTACAGTCACATTTGGCCTATTCAGTTTTGGGTATAGTCCAAAAAGTGAATTTGGACATTTGGATTCATATGGTAGTGGTGTTGTATTCCAAGAGAGAAAATACTCCCATCACTTTCTCCTATCACTGTCTGGGTTAAAAGAACAATTCTGAAAAAGCCTGGGTTCACATGGCTTTGTTGTGGCTGATATTACTGTCACCCCAGTCAATTTATCTGGCTCCTGATTCTGGTTCCAGTTGGGATAATTGTATACATTTTTATTTACATCCCTGTAAATACAATCCCTGTAGTTTTATTGTACTGGTTGACAAGCCTAGGGTTGGTCTGCAATATGTATGAGGCCAAAAATGCTTAGAGGAATTTTGCATTTGCTGCTGTCTTCATGTCTGACATCTCAAATCTCATTCTCCCCTTGTTCTTCACTGTAAGATGGAAGAATGATTTAGTAGATATTTCTCTCCAGTTAAAGTTGTAGATGGCTGATGCTGCTGTGATATTTCTCCAAATCTGTGTTAAGTGGCATTTCAGTGGGTTTCTTTGGTTAAAATTGGTGTTTTTAATGTCCTCTTGGTCATTGGTGACTATGGCTCTCAAATTTGGCTCAATCTGGGCATTAGCCTTTCTCATTCATCACAGTAGCTATACCAAACGGTATTCCCCAAAGCTCCACAATGAGAGTATTGAACATAGAATGCATTCATGGTGTATGTAAGGTTTGGGATGAAGTGTTCATGGTTCTAATATTCTGGTAGGAATCTATCCAAGGTATAGCAGGTTAGGTCACCAATATCAGACTTTACTCTTGGTTTGTTTGTTATGGTAGCTGTTGGTATGGTGGTTGTTTCATACATTGTTCCTGTTCCTATTGATGTGGTCATTGAAGGCTATGATATCTCCAACTTTGACCATCTCAGTAGTGCTGGTGATGGTGAAGCAAACAATGGTATTGCTGAGGAGCCTGAGATTGACTCTCTGGTCAATCTTAAACTTATGGAATTCAACAGGAGGAGTTTCAGGAACAGTGTCCTGGGTGCCTTTGCCCAGCAGATTGATACCTCTTTTATTTTCTTGTTACAGTTTCTATGAGGCAGCTCTGCCTTGCCATGTTCTATTTTCCATTCTGTCTGGGCAGAAGGTATAATGCCCAGTAAACATCAGTGCTGAGTAAAGTAATTCTAAGTCTATTACATATATATGTTATGCCCAAATCGTGACCCCCCAAAGAGACCACCGAAGACCTTGGATATCCAGAATGCAACAGCAAGGTTTATTCTGCAGATACAAGTCTAGACAGGGGACCCATTCCTACACCCAATACAGTGAGTCAGGAAGGAGTTCCTCTTTCTTTATGTGGCTAGCTATTTAAAGGCAAAACCCACAAGCCCTTCAGGGGGGCTAGGGGGGTTTGCATGGGTGCAACTCGGATTGGTTTATTTTTATCTCTGTTCTCTTTTAATTGGGTGAGGGTATGTAACCTTTGAATTTACTGGTTGGTGTTTACAATTATCACATTGGGAGCTGTCCAGCACAAGTCCCAGGCCTTGCCCTTGAGCCACCATGGGGGCTGGCTGGCCTAGCAAGTCATGCACATAACTCTAAGTTGGTGAGGGGCCTGAGACAGTAAACATCTGGCTGAACTTTTAGCAGTCAGAGTACCTGCAGAAAGGGAGCTACTGCAAGGACTGTCTTTTGTTCACAGCCCTCCCAGAGATTGCTTGCTCAGTCTCAGGAAACTGAAATTGAGGCCTGATCTATGAGACAAGACTGAGCAGCCTGTTATGGCATCTGCTTGGTCCTTTCAATATCCTTATGAAAGTGCAAATGCATTATATTGGGTTAACTATATTATGCGCATAGATCATCTAATTTTTTAAGGTTCAGATTTGCCTTCTTGTCTGTGGTCCAGGTTATATTGCCTGTTCTAGGTGCCACAGCTTGTGTCTCCTTTAAGTCTTGAGTATTTCCATCCCTGTAAACACATTTATGAGGAATTATTCCTCATGGCCAGGAAATATCTGGTTGTTGCTCCCTTTCTAAGTCTGACTTAATAGCTTCTTCTAAGGGAGAAGTTCTGTTCAATCTTTGTCTAGTATTTGACTCATAGCATGCAATTTCAATAGCCTTTGTCAGGGTTATCTTTGAGTTGTAATAACTTGGTTTTAAGCAGTCCATTCCATCTTATTATATTGTCAGGTAGAGTTGGATTCTATGCTAGATGGAAGACCCCACTGTATGTCCATATCCTGCAGACACCTCTGGACTTTAGAACATGTAAAGAGGGTCCTTTGATGTAAATCAATAGTTATTGGGCAGCCATATGCGGCTTACCAATACTGGAGTGTTGATTTTGTTGCCAACTGGTCTTATCTCTGACTTTCTCTAGTTAATTCAAGCCCTGTGCTTACATCCACTAGGGTGTAGGCATATAGGCCCCTGTAAGTATTCAAGGGTCCAATGAAATATATTTGTAGCATTTAATTAAATTTTTTAGGATACCATGTTACAGCTGGTACTTGACGTCTGGATCTAGTTTTAAGGCGGCAATCTCCATGGCCTGATTACAGTCCTGCCAGCTTCCTTTTATCAAACCATTATTAGAATAAAGCATGTATGCCTATATATCCCAAAGTTTTATGGAATCTTAGGATTTCTTTTTTACTAATCATGGTAATATTGTTGGGGGGGGGAGCAGGGCATGTGTGGAGGTCAGAAGTTCTCTCTCTTGCCTGTCATGAGAGGTGGATGCCTGGGGATGGAACTCAGGTCAGGCTTGGCTCAAGCCCCTCTACCCTCTCAGCTTTCTTGCCAGCTGCTCAGTAATGCTTTTATGTTTTGATCTTTTTGAAACAGTGGCCCATGCTGCCCATGAATTCCTGGTTCTCCAGCCTACACATTTGAAGTGCTGGAGCACATCTGCAATCTGCATTCTTAATGTTTCAACTCTAGTACTTTTCCTTAATTTGAGAGAACACCTAGACACACAAGGTCTAAACACATGTGCTTGTAAATTTTGATATTTGAACAAGTCTGTGTCTTATAGCTTTTGGTGATGCCATTATTTTTATATTGGTAAAATTATTAAGGCCACTCCATGTAGTTAAAAGGAAGATTTATTTAGTGGGTAACTTACAAATGAATGGAGAGGTCAGTCATGGGGTCTGGGGAAGGTGTATAGCAGTCCAGCGGTGTTCTCTGGAGCTCTGCTCAGTCAACCTCCATCATCAAGGGTCCAGAAACTGAGACAGCACACTGGCCCATTCAGATCTCGGGTCTCCAGGCACCTCCCTTGGCCCCGCCTTGTAGGCGTGACAATTGCCAAAGCCTCAATGGGGGTTGGAACTTCCAGATCAAAGCTGGAATGGCTACCCACTACATTTCTACATTTTTGAGAGAAATTGCTATTATTTTATTGAATTTCTATTTTCTTACACAAACATTTGGATGGTCAACTTTGAGTGTTCATGACAGTCTTAAACTAATTTCTACTTAGCTAGATTTCTAAACAATGGTATAACATCCTTAGGGCTTCTGCCCTGTAGTTACAGGATGGTTGTATTTGCTGAAATCAACTCTTGCTGTGTGTGTAAGCAGTGTGATCTCAGGGTAGATATCAGTTGACTGATGCTAGAGTGAGCATGACACTTAGCTGGTACCTTTGAGAGACTGTATTAAGTTGTGTGACACTTATTCTCAATCATTCTGTGCCTGGTATTTCAAGTTTCTATCCAGTCTGAAGGTTTCTATCCAGTTTTAAGGGCTTCTGTGGCACCTGATATTTGCAGTGCCCCTTTGCACTCTCATCTGATCACATAGCCACCCTTGAAATCACTCTATGGCTTCTTCTGGTCTACTGGTTTTATGTATAGGGAAGATTCCAGCTTGATACTTTCAACAATAGGAAGTATCAAGCTGGAATCTTCCCTATACATAAAACTTTATTTCTGCCCTTAGAGTGCACTTCAGGTGGAACTGTTCCTAGTACTTAGAATAGGATGGTTTTCCTGCTCACTGCCACCTCCTATAGTGATTCTTTAGGAGTCCCTGAGTGGTGGTTTTTTCTTTGTGCTGCAAGTTATTTCCCAGAGTGATCTAGTTGAAGTGTTGCTCAGTTCATACCACTCTGAGGTTTAAAAGTTTCTCAGTGACTTCAAATATTTAGGCCTGCTCTATCTTGAGTGGAATTTTGTTGTTGTTTTATGTCCAAGTCCAGGGTGGCCACTGATTCATGGTAGTTTTCCTCCCAGCTTGTGAGTGCTGTGGTTATATCCATGTACTCTTCTGAGTAGTAAAGTTAGTGTCAGATCCCAAGTGTTGGCATTCTGGCCCACCCCTTGGGCACCCACCCTCTGTCCTGACATAAGTCCTCCTTTGGAGAAAGCCTCTCCCTTCTTCTTTCTCTTCCCCCTTTTCCCTTTCCCACCATGAGGTATACAGAAGTCCACTTTCCTTTTCCCCCTACTTTTCTCTTTCTTTCTCTCTCCCTCTTTTCCTTCCTTTCCCCCTCTCTCTATTAGAATAATCTTCTACATGGATGCCTTGCCTGGGGTGAGTAACTTTCCACCATGCCACATTGACCTCCACCGAGTCTGCACTGCATGTCTCTCTCACCCACTGGGGCACATTGGCCCAACCTCCCAAGGCCTCCTTCTTGCCTTATCATAATACCAGGAGCTAGCTTACTGCTCCTTTAAGAGGTAGAGAGGAAAGTGGTCAGCCAATGAGACTGACATAACACAGGCAGCAGAGACTGAGGGAATTTTATCACATTCATTGCACCATTCGCACATTTGGGGGGATTGATATGGGGGATTTAAAAACAAAAACTCAACAAGTGTGGACTAATGGTAAACAAATTTGACTGCTTGTCAGGATTGCAAGAAGATCTTACTATAGCTCTCTTGACAAAATCTGAGTTACTCTGAATCGTAGCAGCTAAGAGATAGAGCTTGGAAAATGGAATTTTAAAGAAAACTGATTTAATGTAGGTATTTGTAATCTGTAGCTCTAGAGAGTTTCATAGAAGGAGGAACTCTCAACTTGGCATCATGTGGAATTGTCACACTAGAGGGATTATTTGCTAGTGCACATATTCTGTATTTTTTAAAGTTTAAAAACTTCCTTGTCACCTGCCTATACTAATGGATAGTTTTATAATTTGTCTGCATCCTAAATTGCCTACTTTGTCCTGTGGCTAAGGCACTAGAGAAGTTTCACACTGGTGTTACCAACTGCAAAGACCAACAGATATAGTGACTTTGGGTAATTGTAGCCACTGTTGCTTTCCATAAAATTATTTTAAGTGCTAAAATCATCCCACTCATGAAGTTGACCTAAGATGGTTCAGTAGTAAACATGAGTTAGTTCTTGTATGCTTGAAAAGCAGTCACAAAAGACTGTATATTTATACAGACTTTAGGTGACAGCAATTGTTTTATTAAGTTTATTTACATGTATTTATGAGATGTTAAGATGACTCAACAGGCAAAGCACATTGCTGTATAAACGCAATAAGCTTGTTCCTGGGAATCCATGGTAGAGAGATCCACGTTCTGAAAGTTGTCCATTGAACTTTACACATGAGGTATAGCATGTACCTACACTCACACATCAAACAGATGCAGACATCACACACACCTCTCTCATACACATATACACAAGTACACATGAAGCACACACAAATGCACACATATCACACACATAAACACATACCACACACAAATACACACACACAAACACAAATACTCACATACAAATACACACAGAAACTTAAAGAAACTTATGAACATACACACAAACTGAATAGAAACATGTCAAATAAACACACATACATCACACACACCCAAACACAGAAATACACAGTGATATATACACAAACATAAATACATATACATCATACACACACACACAAACTATTAAAAGTAGTATTAGTATTTAAAGAACCCTTAGGATATGCATGGTGAATAAGTTTACATAGGACTGCATTCTTTGTTCAATTTTTTAATTGTAAATTGTATAAAATAACTTCATGTTCTGAAAATTTCTGACCTCAAAGATCTAGTAGTCTGTTCTGTTAGCTATAAAGCTAATATTTGGAAAGTATGAAACTTGGAGTACTCTGACTACTATGAGTACGGCATGAATAAATTATTGTTTCATTTAATATTACTGCCTTAAGAATCATTTTGAATGTCAGCAATAGCATAAAAAGTCATTGTTTTGCTTTGGTTTTGTTTTTGGACACATTCTCCCCATGTAGCCCTGACTATCATGTAACTTGCTATGTAGACCAGGCTGACCTTGAACTCAGACAGATCCTCCTGTCTCTGCCTCCCATGTGCTGGGAATGAAGGCTTACACCAGCAAGTCTGGACTTTGGCTTTGGATTCAGGTTCATTGAAACAGTGTCAATATGTATCCTCAGGAGGCCTGGAGTCGCTGAGTACAGCAGGCAGGCTTCAAGCTCAGAGATCTGCTCGCCTCTCACTCCAGAGCCCTGGGATTAAAGTATGTGCCACCACACCTGGATGCATTTTTTTTTTTAATTTTTTTTTTTATCTAAGATTTATTTATTCTGTATACAGTGTTCTGCCTGTGTGTATGTCTTTATCCCAGAAGAGGGCACCAGATCTCACTACAGATGGTTGTAAGCCACCATGTGGTTGTGGGAATTGAACTCAGGACCTCTGGAATAGCAACCAATGCTCTTAACTCCTGAGCCATCTCTACAGTTCAAGATCTTTTTTATATGACCATTAAATGTTGTTGTGCTTTGAAAAAGTAAAATAACAGATGTGGACTAAGAATTTTGGGCCAAAGTTGCTTATTTTGAGACCTGGTCTTAATAGGCCAGGGTGGCCTTGAATTCCATATTCACCTGAGGAAGGCCTTGTCTTAATGCTCTTACCTTCACACAGGCCACTCTCTAGTTTATGATTTAAACATTTAAAATGTAACAATGTTGTTTCTTTGTTTACTGCATAGGTTTTGATTCAGAGTTGAAAAATAATCTTGTTTTCCTTTCAGATCTGTATCATTTGTTTGCTAAAATTAGTTTAAATCATCATTATTACTCAGCATTCCCTTTATTTTTATTTTTTTATTTTTTTATTTTACAATACCATTCAGTTCTACATATCAGCCACGGGTTCCTCTATTCTCCCCCCTCCCACACCCTCCCCTTTCCCCCAGCCTACCCCCCATTCCACCTCCTCCAGGACAAATCTTCCCCTGAGGACTGCTATCAACCTGGTAGACTCAGTCCAGGCAGGTCCAGTCCCTTCCTCCCAGACTGAGTCAAGTTTCCCTGCATAAGCTCCAGGTTTCAAACAGCCAACTCATCAGCATTCCTTTTAAAAAGCTTATTTGCTTTTATGATTATGATAATTTTATGTATCTTAGATTCCCCATTATTCTAGATGATTTTCATGTTGGGAGTGAAACCCAGTCAGAGTTCACGCTGGGCCGTTGTTCTGCCACTAAGCTGCTCCCTTCCTTAGAAATACTCGTTTGATAGTTGAATATTTTTTCTTCTTGGGTATGATTTTAGTAAATAGATCAAGCCCTTTTCTTAATAAATATTTTGTATTAATATTTGCTTCTTCTGTGGGTTTTCTCACAGTAGGATAATTGTGCAGTTAGATGACTTAGTTCTTAAGGCATATTTTTGTTTCATGTATCCCATCTTTGAATCAAGACTCAAGCTTTCCTTGTGGATGGTATTGAGACTGCCTGTAAGAAAGTGTCTTTCTTTTTGTCACAAAGCCTAGAAATATTTTACCTTAATTACAGTTGCCCTGATTTTCATTTTTTAATTAATGAATTAATATATTTGAGATAGCTTTGCTGGATAGCTTCCCCGGAATTGATCTATGTAGACCAGGCTGGTCTAACACTTGGGGTAATCCTGCTGCTTCTAAGAGCTGGGATTACAGGTATGAACCCTGTAAAATATCTTTTGTCTTCATGTTATTTTCTCCCCTAAGAAATGTCTAAATTAATGATTCTGTATTGCAGCAAATGTGAAATCTGCTGTCAAATGTAGACAGTCATTGGGTTTTTTCTATTCTTTGGTTGATAGTTAGGATTCTTGGATTCATGTTACTTAAGTGCAGGATACATTTACAGTTCTATGTAAGTTTTGAGACATTATGTATGTTTATATTGTTATTATTACTTTTCTACAACAGTAACAATGTACTAGGAAGGTCTAGAAAAACACAAATTAAGGAATGAAGTTTTACTGCAGTCCTGGATTATGTTCTTTTAGGACACCAAGTCCAGGATGTGCTCCTGCAGTGATATACTGTGTAATTCAATATATTGTGTATCCTAATAAACTTATCTGGGGATCAGTGGACAGAGCCAGGCACTAGATTAGACATAGATACCAGAAAGTGGTAGCACACACCTTTAATCCCAGGACTTGAGATTTCATGTCTTCACTTGGGAAGGACTCATGCCTTTAATCCCAGGAAGTAATATGGCAGGACACCTAAGACTTGAGGATAGAGGAACTCACTCTCTTGAGACTGAGGATTTTGTAGAGGTAAGAACTTCTGGCTGGTTTTCTTTCTGCCTCTCTGATTTTTCAACTTTTACCCCAATATCTGGCTCTGGTTTTTTATTAATAAGATCATTTAGCAATTTATGTTACATGCTCCTTGTAAAGAAAAATGAATGCATCACATTGTCACAGCACTAGACCTGCCTAGCCAGCTTGGTTTTTAAGATCTGCTTGGTGTTTGCTGTGAATATAGAGGCCCTGGATTAAGAATGAGGTGAGCAAGAGACTGAGCATAGCCAGAATCCAAGAGTGCCCTTGTCTCTAACTCTGGTGAGTAAAACTGTACATGCAGTCCTGGTGTTTATTTTTATACTGTTGCCTCTTTATGTTTATAGCCCAAACCATCATGTAGCCACTCCTGCCCCACTCTTTTGCTGGAAAATTTCTTACTGGAAGATAGCAGTTTTTATATGAATTTTCCTATGTTTGTTCTTTGCCTACATGTAAGTCCGTGTGCCACTTGCATTTCTGGTATTTACGGAGGCCAGAAGTGGATGTC
Organism: Peromyscus leucopus; assembly: GCF_004664715.2. Taxonomy (NCBI): domain Eukaryota; kingdom Metazoa; phylum Chordata; class Mammalia; order Rodentia; family Cricetidae; genus Peromyscus; species Peromyscus leucopus. The sequence goes on along the minus strand of NC_051068.1, from coordinate 17,523,362 downwards.
AGATTCCCTGCCACTGGAATGAAAGATGACTGTGAGCTGCTATGTGGATGCTGGGAATCAAACCCAGTCCCCTAGAAAAGTAACCAGTGCTTTTAATTGCCTAGCCTTTGCCCTAGTCCCTCAGTTTTTGCCGCCATTGTAGGCAACTTATTTGATCCTGACTCTCGTTGACATTATAGCTGTTTTTTGTTCATTTGTTTGTGTAGTTTTTTTGAGACAGGCCTTCAATTTTCCCAGACTGACCTTGACGGCATTGTAAATCCTTGAACTTCCAATCCTTCCTCTGTCTCCAGAAGTGTTGGGATTACAAGTGTGAATGCAGAGCAAACACTCCACCAGCTACGTGAGCTACATCCCTTGCCCCTATTATAGATCTGTAATAGCCATTTGTGATTTACATATGTGGGTAATGTACTACACTATAGGCCTCTGGTAATCAGAGATTGTTACTGTACTTTGACCATTCCCCCAAATGCTGACACATTGTACTCTATACTTTTCATTCTTGAAAATCACTATTTAATTTAATCAGTGGTTGATTTTGTTGGTTTCATTTCTGAAGTGACTAATGTTAATGAGAGTGACTTTGAATTAGAAAAAAATGAGAATGCTAATACTGCATGACCAAACTTCAGCTCTTGCACATTTTTACAATAAATTCACTTTTGAAAGTAAACCCCTTTGAAAAGATAGAACCTCTCCTCATTCTGCAACTGATTTATGTTGCAAACCCTTGGCAGATAAGTCAATCATTGTCTCTTTAGTCACATCTGATTTTCATATGAAACACAGTAAACTAAGTGGCTGTCTATTTCACAATATTCTATTGAGTTATACACTGAATATGCCACCTGCCCAGGAATAGTACTGCTCCACTGTGAGCTGGGCCCTCCCTCAAAAATCATTAATCAAGAAAATGCCCTATAATTTATGTTCTTCCCAAATAATCCTAGCTTATGTCATGTTGAGGAAAGGCCAACAAAGACAAGGACTGTGAGGTAAGACCCAGCCTGTGCAATGTAATGAGACAATATCTGAAAATAAAGTAAGTAAGGAACAAAAAGGAAATAAGTAAATAAACCCTCATAATTAGTTAGTTTATCTTTTAGCAGTATTCTTTTCAAAAAATTTGATCCTCTTTCCTAGTACTTTGGAAGGTTTGGTTCTGAAAGCAGCTAGTATTTGCTGTGGGATGGTCTGTATGTCAAATTGCTCTGATTGGTCAATAAATAAAACACTGATTGGTCAGTGGCCAGGCAGGAAGTAGGTGGGACAAGGAGAGAGGAGAATTCTGGGAAGCGGAAGGCTGAGACACAGAGACACTGCCAGCCGCCGCCATGACCAGCAGCATGTGAAGATGCCGGTAAGCCACCAGCCACGTGACAAGGTATAGATTTGTGGAAATGGATTAATTTAAGCTGTAAGAACAGTTAGCAAGAAGCCTGCCATGGCCATACAGTTTGTTTGCAGTATAAGTCTCTGTGTTTACTTGGTTGGGTCTGAGTGGCTGTGGGACTGGCGGGTGACAGAGATTTGTCCTGACTGTGGGCAAGGCAGGAAAACTCTAGTTACAAGTATTTTTGTATTTTCTTAAGTTTGGCTTTTAAACAAGCTTGATGATTTTGTTCAGAGGTATAAAACAGGGAAGTTTTGGATGTGCACAGGACCTGTTCCAGGTATCATTGGCTCAGCAAGGCAGGAATGTGGGGCTGCACAAGCTCACGGTTCCTGCTCACTATCTTAGCTCTTGTCTTGACTATCTGTGAACATTTGTAGGGCTGAAGAAGATATTCCAGGAACATAACACTGCCTGATCCCTTTCATCCCTGGAACTAGTCCCTGGAGATCCACAGGACCTGAGTCCTGCTGAGCAAGGAGTCAACCAAGTCTATGATGAAACACAGAGAGGTGGAAGTCATACTGTTCCTGCTGTAGTGGTGAAGAGTAGTGGGATGCTGGGAACAGCCCAGGAACAGCTCATCTTGGCAATACAGGTGAACCTCTGCTACAGGGAAAGTGAGGCTGTATCTACCTGCCCTTTCTTTTTAGGACCTTCTCACCACCAGGTTGTCTTCTGATTCCTTTGCTTGTAAGCTACTCTCTAGAACCTTCTTTGAGCCCAAGTGCCTTCCAGATACCTTGTGGGAGCCCATTCTTGGGTTCCTCGTGGCTTTATCCAGCAGATCCACATGGAGGTTGATTAGGACCATGGGCCTGAGTGCAGGTGTCTGAGATGGTCTGCACTTGGCTGTGCTGGGGGAGGAGGTCTTTTGCTCCACCCCTTGGCATCTCTATTAAAACACTGGGGCAGAGAAAGTTGGGGCCTGTTGGAAAAGGTTCCAGGTCCTCTCGAGGCTATCCTTTATTTTCTGTTTATCTCCACAATATTCTCCACAATAAATCTTTCTATCTAATACTTCCTACTGCTTACACTCAAGAAAATTCTGGGGAGCTGTGGGGTTGGTGGGTAAATGCCCCACAATACCTCCTAGTGCCCATCTGCTTTACACTTTCCATGGGGCCTCTACTGCCTTGTGAGCTTTTAGAAATTGCTAGAGTCAGGTCTGACAGATGGCTCACAACCAAAAATTTAAGAAGTTCCTAGAGATTTGAGTGTTCCTGGGGCAACCTGGCTAATTCTCATAGGTGAGCTCCTTGTAAAACTGGAAATTTTATGAGGCAGATGATTTTATAACTGTTGTATTGAGGCATTTGCTATTTGGTATTGAAAAAACTAGTTATTGTAGATGTAAAACTAAATGGTCTTATTAAATAAGAAACACAGAGCCAAATGCAGAGTTAAAGGCCCAGAGATCAGAGTGTAGATCTAATTCTAAACGGTCTTATTAAATAAGAAACACAGAGCCAAATGCAGAGTTAAAGGCCCAGAGGTCAGAGAGCAGTAGCCAAGAGCTAAGACCACCTTCTTACCACTTGCTGCCACTGCTATCCTTCCCCTGAGGAAGAGACTTACTTCCTGCGTGTCTGTGTTTTTATTGACTTTCTGTTCTGCCTTCTCATCAGGTCTAAACCCAACCACATGACTTTCTGGTCACTGCCTGTCTATAGAGACCTCCAAGTCTCTATGGTTGGTACTTGGATTAAAGGTGTGTGTCATGATGCTGGCTGTGTCCTTGAATACACAGACTCTGCCTGCCATGTGATCAGATAAAGGGCATATGCTACCCCTGCCAGACTTTTGGTTAATGGCTTTGACCTCTGATCCCAGGCAACTTTATTCATTAACATACAAATAAAATCATATTTCAGCACAAATGAAATATCACCATAAGTTATATTAGCTATGATCAGAATTATGGAGGTTTTTGATATAGAATGTTCCTGTTTCCATAGAAACAGCATCAGGTTTTGGTCAATTGATAAGAATTGTGGCAAAGACTCATTAATCAAGTGACAACAAATGCTGGAGAGGAAGTGGGGAAAAGAGAAACATCATGAACAAGAAGGTAGATGTGCATAGTTAGTATAAAAAATGTTATATTTTATTATGCTGATGGCCATCACACAAGGTTCACAGTCTGAATTTCTAACTTTGGTCCTAAGCCTATTTCTCCAGGGCTGTCCAGTGAATCTTAGCTGGAAAGTCAGGTCCAGTCTCTAACAGAAATCTCTGATTGGAGGGTCAGATCCTGGGGCAGACTCTCCAGCCACAATGTCGATCAAGGTAGTATATCTCCAGATGTGGAGAGTAGAGTATTACTCTTCCTTTCTGCTTATATAGTGTGTTTACTATGCTCATTACAATAACACTTCTGACTCAAATGTTTGGTCATGAATAACAAATAATACACCAGGATGACTCGTAATTAATAACAGTTTGCCTTTTTCTTGGGCAAATGAAAAAATGGGAAAAATAGCAGTTTACCCTGTACAAGTTATTGGAAGCAGAGTTATTAAAATTGCCATCTCAAAAATCATAACCAGTATTAAAGAAGTGCCTCATTTCTTCCATGTCCAATTGGAGGACAAGGGGCAACCTTGTCATTATTCCCACATTGGGTTAAATATAAGCTGAAATCTTCATATAATCTATCATGGGGCCTTAGGTGACCCCACTGAAAATTTCATGGTTTTAGAAATTATGGTATAGAAGCAATCATACTTTTAATGTTTCTCAATAGTATGGGTGCATTGTTTCCTCACACAGGAGAACCTATCATACTTCCTTGTGAACATTAATACTTAGTACCTATGGTAGTCTGAATGTAATTGGATCCCATAAGCTCAAAGGGGGTGGCACTGTTAGGAGGTGTGGCTTTGTTGTAGTAGGTATGGTTATGTTGCAGGTAAGTGTCACTGTGGGAGTGAGTTTTGAGGTCTCATGTGTGCTCAAGCCACACCTAGTGTCTCAGGACACTTCCTTTTGCCTGTGGGTCAGTTGTACAGTGCACTGCATCTGCCTGCACACCATGCTGCACCGTGATGGAAGTGGTGGAAGCAGGCTGGTCTGTGGCCAAGTACACATCTCTTGCTGGGACCCATGTTACCATAGTGACACTCTGAGAAAAAACACAAGTATACCCTCTCCCATGGGTTAGCAACAGGGCTGTCAGCTGCCATTGGAGGGAGATAGAATCTCTCCATCTCACCAGGGACAGGGGCATGTTTTTTGTCCAAGATATCCAGAGCTTGTAGGCCAGGCCAAGCCCCTTGTAAGGCCTTGAGGGCCATATTTGAGACATTCAAACCAATCTGTGCCTGGTGTACAGGAAGGATATATTCCCCGTCCCCTGGGAGCATATCATAGTTCACTGGGAAGTTAAGTAAGATGTTTGTCCAGACCTGGGGTTCTGTGTGATCATCATAGGCTGATCTCCAACTGAGAAAGACTGCGGGCTCCAACACAGCTTTAAGCAATTGGCACCAATGAAAATAAGTTTGTAACTGCATGGACCATTGATCAAGGACCTGCTGACAGTAGGGGAAGCTGGGCCTGACTCATTGGCTGTCTTCCAGAATAGGGAGAGATCAGCTATGGGGGTGGGAATCCAGGCCTGGGCATTCACATTTGGCCCATATTTGCTGGGCAGGCTTCTCTGGGCCTGCAGACTGACAGTGGCACAGGCTGTGAGGGTTATAAGATACCTGGCACTGCCGGAGAGGAGCCACCTCTTGAGGCAGGCAGGTACTGGAGTAGAACACCCCAAGAATATTCCAGCAGAGGTGTCGTCAGATGCAGTGGTGGGGAGGCAGCTGGGGATGAAGCACATGCCTTAATGACAGCTGCATTCTCCTTTACAGATATCTTGGGCCCAAACTGACAGCTTCCTTCTTAACAGATTTCTAGGGGCCCAAACAGAGAACTGCCTTCTCCTTGACAGATGTAGGGGGCCCAAGCTGACAGTTTTGTTCTCCTTGACAGATGTAGGGGGCCAAACTGACAGTTTATGTTCTCCTTGACAGATTTTGTGGGGCCTAAACTGACAAGTATGTAGGGGCCCAAACTTCCTGTGTCTCATCGTCAGATATTGTAGAGATATCTGACAGGGCAGTGGTGGGGGTGATGAAAAGCTTACCCATCTTTTAGAGGGAAACAGCAAGCTAACAGCAGTCAGAACATGACAGGGAACAGGGTAAACATTTGTATTGGACCCTTATGTCTCGTGTTTAGTGGGGGACTTCCGTGGTTTTATAGGCCACAGTCTTATTCCCACAAGGTGTCTCCTGATGAGTTAGAGTGATCGGGGCTGAGTCTTGGTTCCACCTCCTGGGGAGGTGGGTCAGTCCTTATGTGGAGGCACTGGGTGAACCAAAACAGAAAGAAAACACTGTGCCTTCCTAATGGGATGGGCAACCATGACAGACAACACAAAAGAAGGAAAGAAGTGGGGCTCCCAATGCTTACCTGCCAGAGGGACCAAAAGAACACAACACTGAGGGGTCTTCTCACTGAAACACACTGTCTTGGGGGAACTGTCAAGTATGAGTGAAGAGAGGGAGAGAAGAGAGGGAGACATCAGAACCTTCGCTGGGAGAGAAAAGTAACAAAGTCTCACATTGGGCACCAGATTAGATTATAATGGCTCCCTTGGGGTAGGGGGTGAGAAGGCGTGACATCAATGGCACAGACACTGAGAGTCTGTTGAAGGCAAATAACAAACTCCTTTCTTCAATAACAGGGAAGGCCTTATATACCCTCCTCCCAGCAATAGGAGGAATAGTTTATTGTGTGCCCTTCAGAGAGAAACAGAGTAGGCAACCAGCTGCTGGAGTCACTATTATGAAGAAGGACTTGACTGTAGTTTTCCAGCATGTTTTAATCCCTGTCATGTGAATGAACACAGACCAGATTGGTGGGTGTACAATTTGAGAAAGTTTGAGCCAATGAATATTGAATTTCCAATTACACAACTCATTTTGCAGATATGTTCAGTCCTGCTTGACCAAGTTAAGTCAGCTCAGAGGATTGAGAAATAGACCATTGCCTGTAACTCTGTGTGTCAGGTTAAAGATCTCAGCAGCCAACATGTGCACATGGGCAAGATCAGTCTCTTATTAATTGCATTTCCTCACCTAGGGAAGATTCTATTGTTTTTTTTTAAAGCCAATATAGCTAATATATCCAAGTGTTTTACCTTAAAAATAAGTTACTTTTATCATGCTAAAAGCAATTATTGTTATTATCTTTTAAATTACATTTTTAAAAATGCCTTTCTTTTGTCACATGTGGCACTGCTGAAGTTCTTTTCCCATTCTGTAGTCTGTTGCTTTGTCTTATTGACTGTGTCCTTTGCCCTAGAAAAGCTTCCTAGTTTCAAGAGGTCCCACTTATTAATTGTAGAGGGCTGATCTCCAAAATATATAAAGATTTCAAAAAACTAGACATCAAAATACCAAACAATACAATTAAAAATGGGCTACATAGCTAAGCAGAGAATTCTCAACAGAAGAATCTCAAATGGCTGAAATACTTTTAAGGAATTGCTCAACATCCTTAGTCATCAGGAAAATGCAGATCAAAATGACTCTGAGATATAATCTTATACCTGATAGAATGGCTATGATCAAAAATATTGAGTACAGCTTATGTTGGAGAGGATGTGGAGCAAGGGGAACACTTCTCCACTGTTGGTGGGAATGCCAATTTGTACAGTCACTTTGGGAATCAGTATGGTGGTTTCTCAGAAAATTGGGAATCAATCTACCTCAAGACCCAGCTATACACACTTGGGCATATACTCAAGGAATGTTCAATCATACCACAAGGACACATGCTCAGCTATGTTCATATTAACATTATTCATAATAACCAGAACCTGGAAACAACTTAGATGCCACTCAACAAAAATGAATAAAGAATATGTGGCATCTATACACAATGGAGTACTTCTTCACAATAAAAAAAAATATGAAGTTTGCAGGTAAGTGGATGGAAATAGAAAATATCATCCTGAGTGAGGCAACCAAGACTGAGAAGAATAAACATGGTATGTACTCACTCATAAGTGGATACTAGATGTATGAAGCAAAGGATAACCAGACTACAACCCACAGTTCCAGAGAAGCTAAGTAACAAGGAGGACCCTAAGAGGGACACATATGTAGCCAAGAGATAGAGAAATAGATGAGATCTATCTAAACAAAGTAGGGATTAAGGGGGGTCAATGGAGGGCAAGGAATGGGAATCAGAATATAATGAAATGGGAGGTTTGAACTGCAACAGGGACAAAGTGGGAGAGCAAGGAAAGAGATACCATGATAAATGAAGACATCATGGGAATAGGGAGTGCTAGGGAAGTTCCCAGGAATCCACAAGGATGACCTCACCTTGGACTACTAGTAATAGTTGAGAGGGTGCCTGAACTGGTCTATTCCAGCAAGTAGGTTAGTGAATACCCTAACTGTCATCATAGAGCCTTTATCCAGTTACTGATGGAATCAGCTGCACAGATCCATGGCCAGGTCCCAGGCTGAGCTCCAGGAGTCCAATTGATGAGAGAGAGGAGGGATTCTATAAGCAAGGGACATTGAGATCATGATGGGAAACCATGCAGAGATGCCCACCAAAGTAGTGGACACACACACATGAACTGTGTAACCAATAGCTGAGGAGCCCTCATTGGACTACACCTGGCCCTCTGGATATGGAAGACAGTTATTTAGCTTGAACTGTTTGGTGGGCCCCCAGGAAGGGTGATTGGTATCCATCGCTGGTGCATGAGCAGGCTTTTTGGAGCCCAGTGCCTAAGGTGTGACACCTTGGGCAGCCTTTTGCAGTAGGGAGGGATTTGGACCTGCCTCAACTGAGTATACCAGTCTCTGCTGACTCCCCATTGGAAACCTTGACTTGGAGGAGGTGGGAATGGGAGTTTGGTGGGGGCTGAGGGTTGGCAGGAGGGAGGAGGGGGTATCTGTGGTTGGTATGTAAAATGAATAGAAATTTCTTAATACAAATTTGAAAAAATAAATGCATTTTTTCTCTAATCCTCATTTGTTTCTGTTTCCCAATGTTTTTTGGTCATTAATAGTTTCATTCTTTTTCTCTCAAGTGCTGTTGATTTTTTAATACTGTTTAGAGCTATGTTTCCTCTTGGCTTGCCTCATGCTAAGTAAGTGAGACTTGTTTGGAAAACCTAATCCTTCCTCTGGTACCCAGTGCTGGGAAGAAGAGTCCTTTAGTTCCTTCCAGTTGGGTCTTGATTGGTCAGTGAGAAGGAAACATAGACCAGTGAATTGAGTGTTCTCCAATCTCTCTGGCTTTTATTGGGGATCTAGAAATGAAGAGGGACCTGGCAAGAGTGGAATTCCCTGAACAATTTTGAAGCTGGTGTAGTGACAGTGCATAAAGGGAGGGGCAGGAAGGAGGGTGAAACTTGTTCTGCTTTGGCAATAGTTGAGATTAGCATTGTGGTAGGTAATCAATTTCAGATGCTCCATATATGTCCTGACTGGTCATTTCTTGGGATCCACAGACCAGGGAAATCAAGAATCTGGATAAAGGACTAACCTTACCATGAAACCAAATTACTGTAGTTACACGAGATCAACCAAAATAGAAGATCTGGGTACAATGATGTGGCCCTGCCTAAGAGGACTATGATTTTCCTGGTTTATGATGTTCAGCCTGAGGGAAAATGTTTGAGTAATCATTGGTGTGCTCTCCTACAAATCTGTAGTACATGGCCCTAAAGCCTCTTTTTCTACTTTTCAAAATAGTTCTTTGAGATTATAACTACATCATGTCCACAGTCTCTTTCCTGCCTGTAAGCCCTACCATTGCCCCTCATGTTTTCTAACTCATGGCCTGTTTTTGCTTTCAAGACAATTAAACAGTAATAACAGTCCCTTTTTGAATGTGGCCTATTTTTGGAATAGAAGTTTTCAGTTAAGAAGCAAAGGGTTGGCTGCATTGTACATTGAGTGTGTAATGGATTGTTCACACAAAACACTCCCTGCCAGGAAGTTGTCTGGGAGACTGGAAGAATTTCTACTAAAATACTAGGGACCTGTCTGTCTCCTGGGGTGGAACTGTAGAGCAGGGGAGGCCTGTGCTGTCTGAGTCACTTGACCTCTGATCACCCAGTAGAGCCGTTGTTTGAGCGCTCCCTTCTTGGCATGAGGGGTGGTGATACGGAGGTCTTGGCTCAAAGTTAACTTCAACCAACAGGGCAGTGACTGCAATGATCCTTAGGCATGGGGTCACCCTGCTGCCACCAGGTCAAGTCTCTTTGACAGGTAGGCCACAGGCCTATTCCAAGGTCCTAGCCTTTGAGTCAGGACCCTTTAGCTAGGTTTTTTCTGCCATCTACATAGAAATGGAAAGGTTTGGTTGTATCAGGCAATCCAAATGCAGGTGCTGAGAGGAGGGCCTTTTTTATCTTATTGAAAGCCTGTTCATCAGCTTCAGTGTATTGAAAGGGATGGCATTTTTTTGTTGCTTCATACTGTGGTTTAGCCAGTTCAGCAAAACTGGGGATCCAGAGACAGCAGAAGCTGGCTGACCTAAGGAAGTCTCTAATCTCCCTCCTGGAGGTGGGGGCAGGTGTTTTGAGCACAGTCTCTTTGTGGGCTTCAAAGAGCCAATGCTGACCCCCTTCAAGGACATATCCTAGATACGTCACTTTTGGTGGGTAGATCTGGGACTTTTTTTTTTTTTTAGGTCTGGGACTTTTTAGCTGATGCTTGATCCCCAGACTTCCAAAGGCAGTAAGCAAATTGTCAGTGCTTACCTTAAAATCTTCTTCTTTGTCAGCTGCTATCAGAGGATCATCCACATACTGCAGGAGAGTGACCTGTGGATGTCCCCTCCAGTATTCCTTGAGGTCCTCATCAAAGATGATTGGGGAGTTCTTGAACCCTTGGTGCAGCCTGGTCTAAGTCAACTGTCCATTGTATCCCTTCCCAGGGTTGTACAACAAGGACCGGCTCTTTGCACTAAGGGCAGGCTGAAGAAAGCATCTTTAAGGTCAAATACTGTTTACCAGGCCCATGTGGGAGGAAGTGAGTTCAAGGGTGTATGATTTCAGGACAGTGTGGTGGACATCCATAACCCTGAGTTTGATCTCCCCAAGATCCTGCACAGGCTGGTAATCACTTGAGTTTGGATTTTTAATGGGGTGCAGGGGAGTATTCCAGGTGAGTGGCAAGGAACCAGAATTCCTAGTTCCATGAAGTGCCTGATGTGAGGGGTGATTCCCTCCCTCCTTCACCTCCTGGGACATGGGGTGTTTCTGCACCTGGGTGGGGAGGGCATCCGTCTTCAGCTCGGTTAGTATTGGGGCTCAATGTTTTGCCAAGCCCATCCCCGACCCCCAGTCTCTGTGAATGCCTCTGGATAATTGACTAGCCATGTAGTCATGTCCTCAGGGGCAGGTGGCAGATCCTGATATAATCTATATTTGTCCTCAAGCTGAAGGGTGAGAATTTTAGTTGTCTGTTCCTTCTGATTTCTAATTGAGACTTCATTCTTATTGAAAGTGATCGGAGCCTCAACTTTAGTAAGTCTCTTCTTGAAAAGAGACAAGGACAGTTAGGTATGACCAGAAATGAGTGGGATACCCAGCCCATTCTGAGATCCACTGTTATTGAGGTAGTCCATGAATATTGTCTCATACCTGTGGCTCCCTGGACTGCAGACTTTTCCTGAGAAAGGTTTCCTTGGGGTTTGATTAAGATCAAATGTTGAGCTCCAGTGTCTACTATGGAATCTGTAAGTTTGCCATCCACTCTGAGTGTTACCCTGGGCTCAGGGAGGGGATCCAAACTGAGACTCCCCTTATCACTGAAGTTACCTGATTCTGCAACCAGTACATGTCCAGGATCATAATCCTTGCACTTGGAGTTTTTAGGGCATTCTTTAGCCCAGTGTCCCACTTCCTTGAAAAGCACACTGGTCTTTTGGCACCCTGTGATACTCCCTTCAGTGGAGGTCATTTTCTTGGCTTCTGGTGAGGCATCTCAATTGGCACCTTCCTTTCACCTGGATCTCCTGCATGCAGTAGCTGCTAGGAGGATTCTCACCATATTTTGAGTCTGCTTTGACTTCTCTGACACCATGACCCTCATCCGTATCTCTTTTGGGGTTTCTTGGTTGTTGTACGCTTTCTAAGCTACAGGTCACAGCTCCTGGATACTCTTTTCTGCAAGCCCATCTATCTTTTGTAACTTGTGTCTAATGTCAGGTGTGGCCTGATTAACAAAGGCCATGACCATAGATGATCTATTTTCCTGGGCCTCAGTATCTGTTGGACCCCAAAGTTTAGGGTCTCAAGTGGGCGCCCCAAGAACCCAGACTCTAGTCCAGTTGATGCAATAGCAGGAGGAATTTATTAAGCATCTATATAGAAGGGCAATCCCTGCTCCTAAGAGCAAGAGCCACATCTTACTGTAGCCCCATAAGGGCTTATAAAGGAAAAACCCACAAACCCCACAAGATTACAATTTCCATACAGTTTCATTTCACAAGATCATGGTCTGGGTACAGAGTGATCACAGAAGGGGTACAGTTTTGTCAACAGGTACTTTCTTCCTGAAACCTCAAGGGGGGGTATCAAGGCAGGAGTGGAGTTTACACAAAGGTCACAGTGGTCCTTCCTGGAACACCTGCAACTATCCCAGTCCCAGTCGAGCACATCTCTTAACAGAAATCTTTTTTACATTGTTATATGGTTGCAGGGGAGATTGAACAATGGCTAAGTCAGGTTGCCCTTGGAACTAGATTTTTAGTTTCTCATTTCCTGGTGCTTGAAGTTTCTCTTTTCCTGAGGCTTGGGGGTGTAAGCCTGAAGGGCTAGGGTCTTTCAGTATCCATAAGGGATTCTGCCCTAAAGGCCTCAATAATCCAATCTAAGAAGGCTGATAGAGACTCTGTCTTTTCCCATTGTACACTACTGACTTTGCCCAAATTGGTGGGCCAATGCTCGACTACACAGAGCCCCCTCAGTAGAACCTGGCAGTAGACCCGGAGCCTCTCTTTACCTCTCCTTACATGTGTCAAGTTGAAATTCCAATTAGGATGGGCCTGAGGGAAGCCTTGGGTCTATTAAGGCAGGGTTGACAGTCGGTTTTCCATCAGGTCCCAGAACCAATTTCTGGGCTTCTGTCAGAATTCTTTTTTTCTTATATCGTAAACAGAATCTGTAAAAGCTGTTGACAGTCTTTCCAAGTGGGCTGGTGAGTAACTATAACCGAATTTTGGAGGTTAATAAGAGCCCATAGATTGTCTGAAAAACTCGAGTTTTGGTTTTTTGTTTGTTTGTTTTCAGTTATAAAAATCAGTCATGGTGAAAGGCCAATACTGCATCCGTTCATTGCCCTCACCATCCAATGGGCTTACCACTCTCAAAGGGAGAGTGACAGAGGCACCTGGAGTAATTCTCATTGGGCTCACCCCCTGGTAAATGGTGGACACCCAGCATTCCTTGCATCCCACTGGGCTGCGCTGGCCACCTGACCACTTGGAAGAGGTGGCTCATAAGGGGGAGGGGAAAAAGAGTTAATTCTCTGTACCCCCTTGCAACACAGGGGCAAAAAGTGCTTATGGTCCTCTCACCCTTTGTCTTCCTTTAAGGCGAGGTCAGTTTTGTTCATCCGTCCGGTGGAGATGACAGGTTTTAACCAAGGGCGAGGATGTGCTACAACCTCCTCCCAGGTGACTGTGTTAGGAATTTGGTCTGGTGTTCAGGTTTGCCAAAACTCCAGTCTTCTGTCCTACAAATGATGTATGAGTCAAAGGTTCCCTCTATTGGCCACCCCATTCCAAATGTCAGCCATTTGGTCTCACAAAAGATGGTAAGTTTACCTTTTTTAATAGTTTCCACTCTTTCTCTCTTTGCCCTATTTCTAAAGCCCTGAAAATTGTCAGGAATCAAGGTTAGGGAGTAGGAGTACTCTTAGTCTGTCCCATTACGTCAGTCTCATAAGTCAGAAAGAGAACAAATGGAATTATAGCACACACAGGACTGCAAACAAAACAACCAGAACTCCTGGCTCCTGAAGACAAAACTGAGGTGCTGCCCCCTTCCAAATCAAATCCAAATTAATCAAGGATGTCAGTTCCCCAGCCTATGGCACTATTTGCAGGCATTTACAAATTTTGGGCTTACTTACAAAAGGATATCCAAAGGAAAGTAAACACAAGTAAACACAGAAAACACAAAAGTAAACACACACCAGAGACACACAGAAAATGTACCAGGCAGCCTCAGGCTCTAAGGGCAGCGCTCCCTGTGGGCTTGGCAGATGCCAGATGAGCTCCCAAATGTTCTGGCCAGTTCATGGGGACCTCCAAAAGCCCACCACAGAGACCAAATCTTTTATGTAAAAGCAAAGAGACTTTATTTTCAAGTTACAAGCTTGGTTTTTCTGTCTAATGCAGCGGTGAGAGCAGAGAGTCCCTGAGCCCAGACATGGTAGAATTTTTATCATAACTGTGGTTGGAGTGAGGGGATTTCCAGGTTTCAGGATCCTGATGGGCTGACATTTGTCTAGGGCTATCTTGCTAAGAAGAGGAAATGGGTGTGTGCTAGGGTCAAGGACTTCTGGCTATCATATCTGAAGGTTGGGATGTTTGGGATGTTAGGTACTTGCCCGTCCCTGGCCTATCTCTGGGTGGATCCCTTTGTGGTGTCATCTCAAGGCTTTCCTGGATCTGATTCTTGCCTGCCAGTAAGCCTCTTATAAAAGCTCTGTGGGGGCCTCTAGGCCTATCATAACAGCTATGTGGTCAAGCTGTTTTACATTCATATTTAACTTGTTTTCTGATTTTACAAGATGTCAGAGGCAAGCAATCACCTTGAGTGTCCAAAGAGACATTGAACATTTGAAATGGTAGATGCTTTTAAAGACTATGAGGATCATTGAAGTTTTGATCATGGCATGACCCTAAGCATATAGTGACCTGGGTCATAATGTATTCAACTGAGTGAAAATCATCTGACTTAGGATGATATGTTTGAATACTTGTCTCTCCTTGGTGGCTTTGTTTTGGGTGCTTGTGCAACGTTTAGTAGGAGGAGTTTCAGGATGAAGTTCCACATTGGTGAAGGGATTTGAGTTTCTTTAGCCTATTTCCTATGCAGCTGTACCCTCAACTCCAGCAACAACCCCCATGATGATCAAGCCACCAGACACACACCACAGCATAATCACACAAACACCTTCCCAGCCAGCACAGATGGGCTCAAGCATAGGTACTGGTACAGCCCAATCACCTGAGCATTCCACAGCCCTTGTCTGGTGCTCATGTTCTTTGTGTCTGCCTGTCATGACTTCACCAAGATTATAGGTAGTATCACTAAATCCCATATGATACAGTTGAAGCAATTACTATTCAGTGCTAAGCCATTTTGTAACCTGAGTTTTTTTTTCAATCTTGGTGTTTATATTTGTTTTGTAAGATAAGATTTATCTGTGTAGCTCTGGCTATTCTGAAAGTAGTTCTGTAGACCAGGCTGGCCTAAACTCAGAGATCCAAATTATTCTGGCTGCTATGTCTTGTGAATAAATGTGGCCCATCATGCCTGGGTTTCTTTATACTATTATCTGATGGGCCTGTAATGTATGTTTTTGTACAAGTCAAGCTTATGCTGTTTTGCTGAACTTCAGCCAATCGTCAATTTTGAAATCTGGCAGAGTGTACTATTCCCTTTCCCAGGATGGCAGTAATTCTGACATTAAAACTACCTGAGCCTTCTGAGGCATTCTATTGCAGGTGTGTGACATTCTTCCTACCTACTCTAATTGTTTGGAATTCTTTTGAGTGAATATACATCTTTTGCCTTGTGTGCCTGCTCCTCAGACTGATCAAGGTAGTTTCACAACCCTGAAGTTGTAATGGCTAGTTTTGTAAGCCCTCATGTAAGTATTGGCAGTTGAGCCCAACTGTCTGCAACAGCAGCAAGAGCTCTTAAATGCTGAGCCATCTCTACTGTCCTATGTTGTGTATTTTGATCAATATTTACATTGCTAACATTTTCATCTGCTCATTTGTAACTTTAAGCATGCATTCTCTTTTAGAAAAATCTTATTTTTTAAACCAGTTTAAACTGGTTTCTGGAAGATGAAAACAGAACTAGAATGTTTGCATAATTCTTTGTAGGAACTTTGATAAACACCTGTGAATTCTTTCTACCTTTTTTGATCAATTTATTTTTATAGATGAGACAGGGTCTTGCTAATATTTAACTCTATCTATCCTGAAATTCACTGTATAGGCCAGGATGTCATGCAACTCAATTCAATTCACCTGCCTTTGCCTCGTGACTGCTGCAATTAAAGGCATAAACCAATACACACAGCGTGCCCATCTTTTTTGTAGTTAATAATTGTTCATTCAATTTCTCTGTGTACTTTGATGTGTTTGCTTGCCTCTCTCTTTATGTCTCTTAATAGGCATTTGTCTTGGAAGGCTATATCCTAGACAAAGGGTACAGAAACGACAGAGGTGAATTTCATTGTTCAGTTTTTGTTTTTTAAAATGAGTTGATGATTAGAACTTTCGTGTCATGGAATAACTGTGTGGAGCCCCCCAAATTATATGAATATATTGTCTAAGAAATGTACATTAGTATGTTCTCAGTATCACACTCTCTGTTGTACACATGTGTGGGATTATTTTAGACTTCAGTGACCTATGATGATGTGCATATCGACTTCACTTGGGAGGAGTGGACTCTGTTGGATCACTCCCAGAAGAATCTCTACAAAGATGTGATGCAAGAGATATACAGGAACCTCACTGCTATAGGTAAGACTGAATTTTCCATCACATTTTAAAATAATGGGAGAATGGTTCCTTAGTCATTGATATAGTTTCGTAATTTCAACTGAGAAAGAAGAAGAGTGAGGTGAATAAATATGGCATGGTTCTAACTTTCACTGAGGATAGTAACCTAAATATTCCACAATTTCCGATAATATATCATACATTTACTGGTATTGTATTTTAGGCTACAGTTGGGAAGACCATAATATTGAAGAACATTGTCAATGTTCTGGAAGACATGGAAGGTAATTTTCATGTGCAAACTGATATGAATGTACCTATGGAGAAATTTTAATGTGTCCTAGAAGTTTTAAATGAAAGCAAGAGTGCAAATGAGCACATTTTAAAGTGTACTGATGATTCTTAATTCTCACAAAACCAAATGCCTCAATGTCAGGTAGCTGACATGTGCTTGCAAGGCATTGCTCTAAGAAAGAGCACAGGGAACACAGTGCTTTAATTGATGTCCCCCTTTGAATTACACCTTCATGATAGCTATGCTGCAGAACAGCCAGTCTGTTTAATATCATGCCATTTAGATATTGAAAAAGGTATACATGATGAATATGTGGTAATTATATCACAAAAACCTTCTAATAAGCATGCAGTTCAGAGTGAGATAGTGTTACTCTTATACTTCTAAGTTTAGGGACATAGACTTCTAAGTTCTATGACAGCCAAGAAAGTTGTGGAAAAACCTTAATTGCTATACCACATATCTATGAAGAACAGAAAGTCAACCTGTGTGAATGCAGTGGAGACATTTTTTCTTGTTAGTTTATCAGTGTATCGTATGTCACTCTGGATACAAACCATAGAGCATAGAGATATGGAAAGAAACAACGTAACTCTCTCACATAGCAAAATTAGAAGACATGTAGTATTCCCCCATTTGAGTAGAATTTTTGAATGCGATACAAGTTTTAAATTAATTGGTTTTCCTTCTTCATTGGGAATACATCAACAAACTCATGCTGCAGAAAAGCCCTATGAGTATTGATATGTATAAATATGGTTGTCCTAGTTCACTTTGCAAATAGAGTCACACAATGGAAAATATATGGTTGTAATAAGTATGTCAAAGCTCTGCGTTCTTCAGTTCTCTTCAAATATGTGAAGAATCTCATAGAAAATAAAAGTTACAAATGTGATCCCTGTAATAAAGGCTTTTACCATTACAAATACATTCAAACACCAAACATCCCTAAATGAAGGGGAACACTATGAGTATAAACTTTATGATCTTATCTGTCTTAAAAATTAGACTAAATTATAAAATGAATTTATAAAGAGAAAATATTCATCAGTGTAATAAATCTGAGAAAGCTTTTACATGTGCCAATTATCATTACAGGTACAAAAAATGTCATAGAGGAGAGAAGCCCTCCAAACATACTCATTGTGCAAAACCATCTTCATATCACAGTCATCTTCAGAAGAATGAAAGTATTCATAATGGAGAGAAACCCTATATTTGTACTCAGTATGGTGAAGGCTTTGCACACAACACTAGTCTCAGAATACGTAAAGGAAAACATATTGGAAAGAAAACCAATGAAAGTAATCAGTGCAATAATGCCTTCACCAGTGATGGTCATCTTCGAATACATAAAAGAACACATACTGGAGAGAAACCATATAAATGTAATCAATGTGGTGAAGTGAGTACATGTCTCATTAGTCTTCAAAGGCATAAAGGAATACATAGTGGAGAGAAACCCTATGAATGTAATAGATGTTGTAAAGCCTTAGAATATGCCAATAATCTGCAAGTACAAGAGAGAACACATAACAGAGAGAAGGCCTACAAGTGTGATCAATGTGATAAAGACTTTTCAATACAGATTACACTTCAAATACATAAAAGAATACATGCTGGGGAGAAACCCTACAAATGTAATCAATGTGGTAAAGCCTTTTTACTATGTACTCTTCTCCAAAGTCATGAAAGAACACATACTGTAGAGAAACCCTACAAATGTAATCAATGTGATAAAGCCTTTTCACGTGTCTGCCATCTCCAAAGACATAAAAGAACACATACTGGAGAGAAACCCTATAAGTGTAATCAATGTGGTAAAGGTTTTTTACAAAACTTTAATCTCCAAGTACATAAAAGAACACATTCTGGGGAAAAGCCCTACAAATGTAATCAATGTGATAAAGCGTTTTCACGAGTCAGTCATCTCCAAATACATAAAAGAACACATACTGGAGAGAAACCCTACAAATGCAATCAATGTGATAAAGCGTTTTCACGAGTCAGTCATCTCCAAAGACATAAAAGAACACATACTAGAGAGAAACCCTACAAATGCAATCAATGTGATAAAGCCTTTTCACAACACAATAGTCTCCAAAGACATGAAAGAACACATTCTGGAGAGAAACCCTACAAATGCAATCAATGTGATAAAGCTTTTCAGGACACAGTAATCTTCAAATGCATAAAAGATCACATTCAAGAGAGAAACACTACAAATGTAATCAATGTGAGAAAGCCTTTTCACAACACAGTCATCTCCAAATACATAGAAGAACACATTCTGGAGAAAAACCCTACAAATGTAATCAATGTAAGAAAGCCTTTTCACAACACAATAGTCTCCAAATACATAGAAGAACACATTCTGGAGAAAAACCCTACAAATGTAATCAATGTGAGAAAGCCTTTTCACAACACAATAGTCTCCAAATACATAGAAGAACACATACTGGAGAGAAACCCTACAAATGTAATCAATGTGATAAAGCCTTTTCAGGACTCAGTAATCTTCACACCCATAAAAGGATACATTCTGGAGAGAAACCCTATGAATGCAAAGAATGTGGTAAAGCCTTTTCACAACACAGTCATCTCCAAATACATGAAAGAATACATACGGGAGAGAAACCCTACAAATATAATCAATGTAATAAAGCCTTTGCATATGCCAATGATCTCAGAGTACATGAAAGAACACATAAAGGAGAGAAACCCTACAAATGTAATCAATGTGATAAAGCCTTTTCACTACTCTCTCTTCTCCGAAGGCATGAAAGAACACATACTGGAGAGAAACCCTACAAATGCAATCAATGTGATAAAGCCTTTACATACGCCTTTAATCTCAGAGCACATAAAAGAACACATACTGGTGAGAAGCCATACAAATGTAGTCAGTGTTGTAAAGCATTTTCACGACACAGTCATCTCCAAAATCATAAAAGAACACATACTAGAGAGAAACCCTACAAATGCAATCAATGTGATAAAGCCTTTTCACAACCCACTAATCTCCAAGTGCACAAAAGAACACATACTGAAGAGAAACCCTACAAATGTAATCAATGTGATAAAGTCTTTTCAGGACCCACTAATCTCCAAATGCATAAAGGAACACATGCTGGAGAGAAGCCCTACAAATGTAATCAATGTGATAAAGCCTTTTCGCGAGTCAGTCGTCTCAAAATACATAAAAGAACACATACTGGAGAGAAACCCTACAAATGTAATCAGTGTGACAAAGCCTTTTCCCGACAAAGTTATCTCCAAGTGCATAAAAGTACACATTCTGGAGAGAAACCCTACAAATGCAATCAATGTGATAAAGTCTTTTCCCGACAAAGTTATCTCCAAGTACATAAAAGAACACATTCTGGAGAGAAACCCTACAAATGTAGTCAATGTGATAAAGTCTTTTCACGACACAGTAATCTCCAAGTACATAAAAGAACACATAATGGAGAAAAACCCTACAAATGTAATCAATGTGGTAAGGACTTTTCACAAAAAGGTCATCTCCAAATACATGAAAGAACACATACTGGAGAGAAACCCTACAAATGTAATCAATGTAATAAAGACTTTTCACGACATGGTCATCTCAAAATTCATGAAAGAACACATACTGGAGAGAAACCCTATGAATGTAATCAATGTGGTAAAGCCTTTTCATGTTCTAGTAGTCTGCGAACACATGAAAGAACACATACTGGAGAGAAACCCTACAAATGTAATGTATGTGATAAAGTCTTTTTACTACACAGTCATCTCCAAAGACATGAAAGAACCCATACAGGAGAGAAACCCTATGAATGTAATCAATCTGGGAAAGCCTTTGCCTGTGCCAGTAGTCTCCAAATACATAAAAAAACACATTCTGGGGAGAGACCCCTTAATTGTAATCAATGTGGTAAAGCCTTTGCATGTCCGAGTAGTCTCCGAATACATAAAAGAACACATTCTAAATAGAATCCCTTTGAATGTAGTTGTGGTAAAGTGCTTATAAGACACAAGTAATCTCTGAACACATAGAAGAACACATACTGGAGAAAAACCCTATGAATGTCATCAATGTGGTAAAGCCTTTGCGTGAATCAGCAGTCTAAAATCATGAGAAAATACTGCAGAGAAACCCTATAAATGTACTGAGTGTGGTAAAGTTTTGCACTTCATGTAGTCTTTATACAAGAGTAAGACTTGTAGTGTATAATTAGTCTCTTAAAGCCTTTGCATTTTACAATAGTCTTTGAGGGCCTGACAAAATTAATACTGAAGGAAATCTGGCCATAAAGGGTTTGGTAAAATCTTTCATGTGGACAAAAGACCTGTGAATTTAAATGATAAGGTTTTCATTTTCTATTCCACAGTTCAATTACATGCAATAAGGCATCCAGGTGTAACACTTAATGCATGTGTAGTAGTATTTCCTTGTCTATTGCTGTGATAAAACGTGATATCTAAGTCTACTCATGAAAGAGTTGGCCGTTGGGTCCAGAAGGGTATAGAATCACAATGAAAGTGGCATGGCAACAAGTTTCAAACACGGCAGCTGCAGCAGAATGCTAAGAACTGTCATCTTCCACCTACAACATGAAGGTGAAACTAAAACTGGAAATGGTGTGGATGTGAATTCTCATGCTCACACTTATTTCTTCCAGCAGGGCATGCATTATCCAGATCTTTCCAAATGATACCACCAACTGAGCAGGAATGATTTCTCTAACTGCAAGCCTCCATGCTTGTTCTGCTTGCTTTCTGTTACATAAGTCAGTTCATGATGAAGAAAACTCTGTAAGTGAGCCTTTTGATACTTCAACACCTGGGTTATAGGAATAAATCCTTAAGAGAGAAAAACATTCTTGAGTGAAAATCTCATTGTTAAAAATTTGTTTTAATTGTGTGATCTCAATGTGTCTTTACTGTGTGCATGGTGATTCCCCAAAAATGTATACCCTTGGCTCTCCTTTTAGCTGGAATTACAGAAAGTTGTTAAAAACCTGACCTTTTTCCTGGGAATGAGCTTCTTATAACTACTTGGTCATGTCTCTCAGCCTGTAGATATTTAAAAGCCTTTATATTTCATGTTGATGTCAGGAAATAGGAAATAATTCCTACAAGAGAAAAACCCTACTCAGGTAAATGATTTGATAGAAACTTGACATCACAGTTTTCTTCAATTTCAAGAAAACAATCTTGTTTCATTTCTTTTTCATCATTCCTTGAAGGAAGCACATAGTATTTAACATGTTCACTCAAGACAGATTGTGGAGATCACTGCATTGTTTCTATTTTTGCAACATTTGAGTTATGTACTAAAGTGTGCTATAAATGTGGCAAATCCATTTAGTGAAGTTTATATTTTTGTCTTTTTATTCTTTCTTTGACTTCTGTTCATCTTCTGTTGTGCTTTCACTTAGTAATGGGTATTTTTCTATTGCAATGTATAGAATCATCTAAGTGGTCCATTGTTTATTTAAATATCTGGAAGTTTGTGATCATCCTTTTCAAGTGAGAGTGCTTGTGAAAGGGTGGTAAGTTCTGTTTTTCATATTTTCATAAATTCCCTTGATGTTTATTATCAGCCTGGCTTCATTGTCAGTAATTAGTCAGGGATACATTTGAACTCATGATACTTGTGTCACTCTGCTGAGTACAAGTACAACAATAGATGATATACCCCAATGTATGCTGTTCTGTTACCATGTTTTAACATTAATGTTATGTTTAAATAAAAGTATAAGAAACATTAAATACTTCATATATATCCAAAGCTGTATATTCATATATGTGGTAGAAATGTAATAATGTAGCATAATCAGCAATCAACTGTACTTCACAACGTAATTTCATGTACTATGGATATGTATACATTATTTGACATTCCAAGTGTCTTCATGCCCCCATTAGTTATCCATTTGAGACTTCCTCTATAACTACTGTGTTCTAAGGAAATTATCCAGAGATGCCAAATAATGTACTGAAAAAAATTGTGTGTGTGTGTGTGTGTGTGTGTGTGTGTGTGTGTGTGTGTGAGAGAGAGAGAGAGAGAGAGAGAGAGAGAGAGAGAGAGAGAGAAAGATGATTATGGTTTTTTGAGCCATGACACATATGTGTAGTCTGAAGAAAAATTTGCAGTCTCCTTTTTTTTTCCTTATTCATATGGTGATGAGTTTGCCAGTGTCATACACCACAGACCATTCCCACTGAGATATCACTGATTCTCAAATGAGATTAGTTGAAGTGTTATACAGCTAAAATATTGTCTTCTTTTCATGTTGTAAACATACTTTCATCCAAAGATAATGGAAAACAGCACCATCTGAATAATAAATCTAATTTGCAAATGAAAATGATATACAGCTCTCACTTCCTTTGTAATGTGTTGGATTATTCTGAGGACTAAATACTTTCATAACACTTTCTCAGAACCACAAATGAATGCCAATTATGTCACTTGGTAAAGCTAGTTTTTGTTTAAACAAATAATACTACTTAAACACATAATATCCCAAGATATTTTTTTCCTATTCCTTCATTTGTCCTGTGGCATATGCACACACCCACACAGGCACATACATGAATAATTTTAAACCCTAGTAAGTGCCATTGAGGTCACTTGCAGCAAACAACACTATGGATTTTATCTCTAAAATTCACACAAGATAAGTAGATAATAGACACCTTTGAGTACAATGTCCTCTCATTGCCATATACACAACATGCTACAGGTAAAAACACAAACATAGTTGAGCATTTTTATGTGTATAAAATTAAATATTAAAAAAATTATTGAGAACATATCTGAGTCAATTTAAAAACATCTCAGCTGGGCTTAGAGGTGCATGCTATAATCCCAGCACTTTTGAGAAAATGGCAGAACAATCTCTCTGAGGTCAAGTTTGTTCTCATAATGAGTCCCAGGACATCCTTAACAGATTCCAAAAAGGAAAAGCATATCTAAAATTATGAATATTTTTCTAATATATTATAACTGGAATCCTTTGACAACCATCTAGTGGAGAGTTTTATCACATTCTAGTGATAGGAGTAATGGAGTACTCCAGAGTTCAGTAGTATTCCTAGCACCTATATCAGCACAGAAGTACCTGTAATTCCAATTTCAGGACATCTGATGCCTCATCTGCCTCCTGGGCACCAGATATGCAAATAGTGAAAAGGCAGATATATTTGGGATCCCAGATCACTTAAAAGGTTTTCTTCATGTATATATTATTTAAAAAACAATTTAATTTAGGTGTAAAAGCCTTTTATATATATATATATATCAAATGCATGTCAGGTACAATGGAGACCAGAAGATGGTGGCAAATCCTCCATGTTTGAAGTTACAGAGAATTGTGAGCTGTCCTTTGGCTCCTGGGAATCACAGGCAGGCCCTTTGGATGAGCAACCATTGCTCTTAGTTGTTGATCCACCTACGCAGTCCCATGAAGATGACATTAATAGTAGTAAAGTGAGAATGGCTGATCCTACGCTCATCTTTACCTCAGCCCTGATGATTCAGAAGAAATAAAAGATTGATAGCATCAGAAACTAACTAAGACTTTTGTGCTTAAAATGTTTTCAAACCAAAATCTTTAGTAGAATATTACTATTTTAAGTTGTGTTACTTTTGTTTATGTTCTATGTGGTTAACTCTGAAGCTGTGTTACTGTGCCTATCTAAAATAACTGATGGTTTAATAAAGAGCTGAATGGCCAATTAGCAAGGCAGCAGAAAAGATAGGTGTGTCTAGCAGGCAGATAATATATCCGGGGAGAAATCTGAGAGGAGAGTTCAAGGAGCCAGAGAAGGAGGAGGACTCCAGGGAACAGCCATCCAGCTACATGGAAAGCCATGGCTTACAGAAGTAAGAAAATGGGAAAAGCCCAGAAGCAAAAAGGAGGGAGGAATAACCTTAAGTGAAGCAACGCTGGCTAGAAAGTAAGCCAAGCTAATGCCATACATTCATAGTTAAGAATAAGCCTCTGTGTGTGATTTACTTGGCAGCTGGTGGTGGGCCTCCCCCAAGAGTTAAAAATGAAATGTTAAAACACAAATCTACACAAAATGCGGGAAGAGTACAAAAATTTATCAGGATAGACACTGTCAAGACAAGTTATTAAAAAGTGACTGACTGCTTGACCAAAGCAACAAGACTTGAGTTCATCTGAAATGTGGTAAATAGGCAGCCATGGGAGCCCACAAGGACACAGGTCAGCTGTACCCTGCTGGAGTTTATGCCTCCTGTAAGGAGAGAAAAGGAACTTGGGGGCATGAAGACCAACTTGTCTGAATGGCATCATATTCTGCTTCCTTAATGCCTTCAAAAGCTTCAGTTAGTGTCCATTAGTGATGGTGACTCCAGATGATCAGGAGATCCTGAGACTTAAACAGAAGTCACTCTAAGGTTGGGGCAATCAGGCACTTACAAAGAGATGTGGGATATGGATGAACTGTTAGGGATGGATTCTAGATGTGAGAACCAGAGGATCAAATGACCAGAGGGCAATCATTAGGGTGTACCCAAGGACAAGCTGGCTCCTCCTGTGCTCTCTGTATCTACCCAGCTGTGGTGGGTTAGCCACCTTCAGCTTTCAACTCTTTCATTGCTCTTGGCAACTACAGCGTAGCTGCCAGTGACAGTACCGTGCATGCTTCCACACAATGGTCCCCACTCCGTCGTCATTCCTCTCACCTGACTACCTGACAGGAGTACAGACATTCTAAAGAGACACGGATGTCTCTCTCTTTGGCTAACAATTAGGCAAACAGTAGATTGAATGAAATTCTAATTTCCCTTGCAATCACATTCTGGGAATAAATAGTCCTGCCAAGGAGAATGTTTCTGCTGACGAATTATATGCATCCTACCTGAACCAATACTTTGCAAGAGACAGAGGAGCAGAGAATGGGGGAGGGTTTAGGCGATGGGTAGAAATTCATTATATGGCTTGGGTAGCTTAGTTACTTGGATGGCAAGAAGAGTTAACTTCTATTTTCATCCTTATTCCAATTTAATCACATTGAACACATCATGTTTTTGATTTTTATAATGAATTTTTTCTTTCATTCTCTTTTAAATTTTTTTAAGAATAGTCTCACTATTACTCCCTTGCTGGCCTGAAACTCAATAGACTAGGCTTTTCCAAAACATCAGAGAGATTTATCCACCTTGTCTGCAGAGCACCTGTATTATAGCACATCACAATAAACTAATTTGGCTCTTTTAATTCACTTATTGAGGACAAGTAACTGAGCCTGGCTGATTAAGTGTAGGTAGGACACAGGCTCTGGTCCTAACTCCTGTAAAAGAAGAAGGGTCCCATCAGCCCTCCTGTCTTACAGTCCCTTGTCTTCCAATTGTAAGCAGTACTGTCTTTCTTTATCATTGAGTCTGTTATAATGCATCAAAGGACCTGAACGGAGTTCTGTCCTTATTCTATAGATATTGAAACTCAGGCTCACAGAAATAAGTGGTTTTGAATATAGTTAAGTCTAACTGATCATTGTCCTCAAACCCTTATTTTAATGACTCACTAAATGAAGTTGAAAAGCAGCCACGTGAGCCAGGCATTGTGGCATAAGACAATAATACCACTCTGAAAGTTGAGGTAGGAGTTTCAGGTTTCGAAGTCATCCAAGTTGAGAGTGGTCATTGGGGTCTGGTAGGAAACCCACAAAGTTAAGGGAGACTGGAATTGGCCCAGGTCAATGTCCTTAGTCTTCCCAGAAGCTACAGAACTTCAGGGAATATGGCATCAGCATGTGTTACTCTGGGCCTCAGGCTGTCTTCTGTCCCCTCATCAGGGGCATTATCTTGTCTGCAGCCTACGAAACCAGTTTAGGACTCCTGGAATGTCCCACTTGAATTCCAAGCTAATACTCCTCTTGTAATCCACATCAACAGCATTTGTACCAAGTAGGGGCATGTTATCTCATTGTATGTGCATGGGGCTTGGGAAGGACATAAATACCCCATTATCTAGGGTGGTTGTTCATCTGCCTCTTTCCCACTCACATCTTAGAGGCCTAGTCACAGTGCTAGGGGAGAGTGTTGCAGGTCCAATTAAAGTGATGTGTCCTAGCTCACATGATGGCAAGCAGTCCCTGTTTACCTAGAACAGACACTGAGGCTTGGAGCCAGGTTTGTGTAGCTGAGGGGCTGGTAGTGTGAAAGCATCATTGGCTCAAGACTCCATGGGCTGGACATCTCCCTGCTCTCTGGGTCACACAGAGCTTTCAACTCTCCCTTCCAATGTCCTTCAGCTGTCTTTATTTCCTCTTTGTTTCTCCCTGTCCAGTGACCTCGATGTCTCCTCAAATTCAATAAGCTGTCAGGATAAAACAGAACCAGCCGGTAGTGCAGGTAGGATGAAGGAGTAGAGGCTACCTGGTTTGCACTCTGTGGCTAGAATCGAGACTGGTGTGAAAGTTGCTGGGATTCTCCCATTTCAGCTGGTAGTCCCATTTCTGGACTACCAGTTGTTCTTTTTATACACATGGGCCACCATGCCTGGCCAAAGGAATTTGTCATCAACAAAATTAAGGCTTCCTTTTGCTTATAAGTGACAAGTATCTGAGAGATTATAATATTTGCCAATTATAACTCAGAGCTCAGAACAGCTTATTTTACATAGCCAAATATGTATGATAAAATAAGTATTCATAAAATTCTACCTTAGGTGTCCAATTAAGGGAAAACATGATGAATTTTGGGTTTATATTTCATTATAATCTAAAGTCTGTTTCATAATTTACTTCCTTGGTTTCATCTAATATATATTTTTTATTGACTCTGGTATTGGATAGGAGAGTCACCGTACAATGAGGCAAGATTCTTTGTTTGCAGGACACTGTCTAGAATTCACCCCTGCTTCACAGATGATGTACTCGGCCCAGCTTCCTAAGTGGCTGCAGTTACAGGCATGAACCACTGTTCCCATTTGCAAATTAACATTTGCATTGGCAACATCTCATAGTTCCCATTTAGAATGGTACAGAGTGGTTTATTTTCTATCATGGGCTAAATGTTAATTTTATATTCTGATAGATGTTCACATTAGTGGTGACAAATATACAAATATAAAATTAGTGTTTCACCATTTTCTTTGAAAAGCCACTTTGGTTTGGCATGTATAGAAGAGAAAATAATGCCTATGGCGTAGACACACCCTGGGTATATGCCATGTAACTTCTTAGAATGCTTGGAACAGAATTGAAGAAATCAGAAGGAGATCTGAGTTATTTACTAAAGTTATACAGGGCCCAAAAGAGACTTTCACTAATTTTTTTTTTTTTTTACAAAGGTTGACTTCAGAATATACCAAATTCAGAAGCTAGACCAATACAAATCTATTAGCTGCTAAGCAGCACGGACTTCTGACTGCAGTTTTGGCAGCTGGCTCTGCCCACTTCTTAGGCATGAAAGCCAGGCCCAAAGCTTAGGGCCCATCCAGAGGTGCATGACCAAGAACTCCATTAAACCTTCCTAGAGCTCTAAAATACCTATACTTGCACAGCAGCAGGCGTTTTTTACTTAGTTTTTTGTTTCTGCTTAAATGTACTAAGTGCTCAAGGCCTCACTCTCCCACAGAAACTATTGAAGGTGACATATCTGCTCTTTTTTTCCCCCAAAGCTTTCTTAGTCCCTATGGAAATAAGGCCCACGTTGGAATGCCAAAATATTGTTGGTTTGCCAAAAAAATCGTTGGGTTTCTCTTTTGGGGGGCCCACCACCCAGCTCCCAAATAAATCACACATGGAGGCTTATTCTTTTTTTTTTTTCATTTTTCTTTAATAAGAAATTTTCTACTCTACATACCACCCAAAGATTCCACCTCCTCCCTCCTCCCACCCCCCAGCCCTCTCTCCCAAGCCACTCCACATCCCCACATCCCCCAAATCAAGGTTTCCCATGGAGAGTCAGCAGAGCCAGGCACACTGAGGCTAGGCAGGTCCAAGCCACTTCCCACTGCACCAAGGCTGTGTAAGGTGTCATACCACAGGCACCGGATTCCCAAAAGCCTGCCCAGGCACCAGGGACAGATCGCAATCCCACTGCCTGGGTGCCCCCCAAACAGTTCGAGCCAAACAACTGTCTTCTGTATCCAGATGGCCTAGTCCAGTCCCATGGGGTCTCCACAGCCATTAGTCTACAGTTCATGGGCTTCCACTAGTGTGGACAGACATCTCTGCACATCTTCCCATCATGATCTTGATGTCCCCTACCTGCAGAATACCTCCTCTCTCTCATCGATTGGATTCCCGGAGCTCAGCCTGGTGCCTGGCTGTGGATCTCTGCATCTGGGAGGCTTATTCTTAATTATAAATGCCCCAGCCTTAGCTTGGCTTAGTTTCTTGCCAATTTTTCTTATCTTTAAATTATCCCATATGTTTTTTGCCTCTGGGTTTTTGCTTTTCTTACTCCTGGCTTGATGTGTAGCTGGGTGGCTGGGCCCTGGAGTCCTCTTCCTTCTCTAGCTACTTCTTTTTTCCCCCTCAGATTTCTCCTTCTCTTTCTACTCCCTGCCTGACAGCCCCACCTATCCTCTTTCTTGCCTTGCTATTGGCTATTAAGCTCTTTACTAGACCATCAGGTGTTTTAGACAGGCACAGTAACACAGCTTTACAGACTTAAACAAATGCAACATAAACAAAAGTAACACACCTTAAAATAATATTCTACTATGCTAAACAATGGACGAAGTAGACACTTAGTTCCAGATTCCAAAGGGACCAATGGACCCAGGATACACCTCTCAGACCACAGACCCAGCCAATACTTCAATCCCTTAACAATCACATCACTGCCTCCCACTCTTCCTATGAGAGTTCTCAACAGTGTCCAGCCAGGCAGCTTCATGGACCTCCTACTGTGAACTTGCTCAGGAGTGACCAACTCCTAAAATGAACCTGCCTTTTACTTTTTAATTTGGCTCAAGTAGACTTCTTGCAGCAGTAGGCAGATAAGCCATTCAACTGGTGTGGAAGACTACAGGTGAAGTTACCCCATGCTAGGCAGGCTGGGTTCCAGGGCCAATCCTCCTCTCCTTTGTTCATCCCTGGCTTTCTACCTGATCAGATCTACTGGTAAGCTGTCCTTTCTGGCTAGATGCAGGCTTCTGGTGCCTATTTGGTGTTTTTATGACAAGATTGCAGCTATACCAAAAAAAGCCCACATTAGAACAAAGGCAGACTTCTTCAGAAGGGTCTTGGTGGCGTGAGTGATGCCTCCTCCCTAAGTCTTCTCCACCTATTAATCTGACCTCAGGGTACTACAGAGGATGCTCTGAGCTAACCTTGGGTTCATACTGTAGCTTTCAAGAATGGGGTAGCTTTGGGAGATGCATGACTCCAATTTAAAACGCAAACCTCAGTCACTCTAAGGGTGTCTGCTGTGATATTTGTCCAAATTGGAACTTTCCCAGGCTATATTCTGAAGCCACTGGATTCTCTTGTTTCTGTGATGTGGCTACAGTATACCTTGGATGAGTCCAAGAGGCCACTGTTGTGCCCAAAGTCCAGATCCCCAAAAGATCACCAAGAGATTGAATCTGACACAAAAACAAAGAGTCTTTAATATGAGTTAACTCAGACCTCTGTCCAACTGATGCAGCAGCAGAGCTGGAGAGAGACCTCAAGCCCCATGGTGCAAGGGTTTTTACAGTGGCTGGATGGTGGGGGGAGGGAGTGCCTTGGGGAATTCCAAAACTGCCCATTTACAGACCTGGGATTGGCTCAAGACCTGGTTAGGGGTACCTGGACTGTGCTGATTGGCTCTCTTAGGTCTAGAGAATTGCAACATTGTAGCTTCAGCACCTGGAGTTGTCTATCTGCTTCTGACTGCCCCTCCACAATGGGGTGAGGTATTCCTGGCTCCTGGTAGGCCCTTCCCTGTGGGGTGATTTGTTCTGATTGGCCCTTTCTATGGGGTTGGTGTTATATAGGGCAAAAAGTTAGAGGCAGGCAGTCACTGCCTCTGATTGGACCTTCCGTGTGGGGTGAAGAGTTCATTACTCTCTCTGTAACTACGGCAAAAGGTCAGAGGCCATCAGGAAGTCAGGAGTTTGGCCTTCCTGCTCAGGCCTTTCTGCTATGCCTGCAATTCTGCTGAGACCTAGGTCTCTCACCACCAGATGGCACCCTTGACTTGAACATCCTTCATGATTTAGAACTTTTTTTGCAAATTTTCTATTTTGTACTTGCAAGTGAGCTATGCTCCCTTAGGTACATGGATTCTGGCATTTACATCCTGGTCCCTTCCTCTGAAGCCAGTGCTCCATGGCTTAGGTTCTGCTGGCCAGGGTCAAGGAGCCTCAGTTGTGTTTTCATTTGGAGGGACTGACCCTGAGCCTTCAGCCCTAACTGAGCCTCCTGAATCTCGTTGGCCTCTGCCAGCCCTGTCCTCCACTCCTATGACTTTTCTCTTACTTTGTCCACTCAACACACCCTGTCCCCACTGGCAGCCCTAAACCCCTTTATTCACCACTTCCAGTTTCTACACAGAAACCCAAGGCCTCACCTACTCCCTGCCCCTGACTCCTTCTCCTCTTCCATCACCAGTATCTCTACCCTCTGACCAAAACCTCCCTATGTGCCAGCCTTCACACTAGCACCTAGACTCTTCTCTTCCTGGTCACTGGTGACACAGTAGTCCACCTCTCCAGGGGCCTCCCACACAGGATCCCAACAGAACCTTGCTCACCTCCCTCCCTTCCAGGAGGTGGTTAGAGTCAAAGGTGTCTTCTGGGTTCAGGTCCCTTCTCCCTCCAATATCTCGCTAACATGGAACAATGGTTGGGCTCTTTCTCCACTATTCCCTGTGCCTACATAACAGAGTTTCATCACCTACTCACATCTATGACTTAATCTGGCATGATCTCTGAGTTATTCTCTCCCCACTCTTACACTTGAGAAGCCTGAGAGAGTCCAGGCAATGGCCAGAGAGTATGCAGAGTGGAGCCATTTGGCAGATCCTACCCTGGCTGGGACGACCAGCAGGGACAGGAGGTCCACCTGAGGAGGGATGTTATGATTTGTTGCCTCCTGAAAGGCATGGAGACAATTTTTAAGAAGTTAGTAAACTTTGATAGACTCTCCAAGGATACCCAGCAAATTCATGAGAACCCAGAAATTTTTCTTTACAGATTACCAAGAGGCCATGACTCTGTACACCTAACTTGATCCAACCTCACAAACAGGAGCTGCAGTACTGGCCTCTCATTATATTTCCCAATCAGCTCCAGACATATGAATCAAACTCAAAAATTTGAATACAGTCCCAAAACCATGCTTAGGAACTGGTGAAGGTGGCCTTCAAAGTCTTTAATGCCTGAGACACAGTGACCAGTCTTCCCCACAGGTTCTGGAGTGACAGAACCTTACCCACCTCACCCAAGCCCCAGTTGTGACCCTAAGGCCAACAACATCCCTGCAAATGGGTCAGGGGAGATTTCCCAGGCTATCCCTAGGGCAAAGTCAGTTCCACTGGGAGCCTGCTTTTGATATGGAAAGGAAGACCACTGGTCCATGCCCACTAATGAAGCCATGCCATCTCAGCCTGTGACCTGGCCACTGGAAATCAGAGTGCTCCAATAGGAGCTTGATCCCTGTGCCATGACACAGAGGCACAGCCTCACCATCAGGGGCATTTCAAACTCAGGCCATTGAGCTCAGTTTGGCAGAAGACTGATGGCGCCCAACTTCAGAGACCCCCTTTACTCTATTCAAGCCTAGAGTGATGCTCCAATTAACAGGTAAGTCCACCATCTCCCTATTGGGCAGAGGGGCTACCTTTCCAGACCTTACCTGCACTCTGACTTTACAGTCCCTTCACTAGTCTCAAATACAGTGGTTCAGATACAGTTCATATTATATTTTAAAATACCAAAACTGTAACTCAGTACAGTGGATATCATTTTGTCATGATGTTAGTATTATATAATGAATTTTTATAAAGTGTTTCAATATGATAATTGACACAAATAACATGTTTACCAATGAACTGTGATGTTGATCAAGTAAAAAAAATAATAGCTGGATATTCACACAGTAAAAATCACAAGCAAAACATACTTACCACAATTTCCTTTTTTTTGGTAAACTCTTCCCAAATTGATAATATGTTTTCATTAGATGAAGAAATATCAGTGAGGTTACACTAGAATTATTGGTGGAAATGGGGACAGAAGGATTTAAAACCTGTACATTTAAAACCTTGAAGGAAGTTAAGAGATTCACAGCTCTGGTCTTTGGGTGAATTCTTTGGCTTCAGGATTAATAGTCCTAACACATGTGGGGAGGGGAGCTGCTGTGGGATACCTTTGTGTATGCTGTGGATATGTGTTGCTCCCATTGGCTAATAAATAAAGGTGACTTGACCTGTGGCAAGAAAACTTACAGCCAGGCAGGAAATCCAAGCAGAGATACAGAGAAAGGAAGGGTGGAGTTGAGATGCGAGCCTGCTGCCAAAGGAGCAACAAGATGCCAGCAGACTGGTAATGCCACCGCCATGTGGCAACATATAGATTAATAGGAATGGTTTAATTTAAGATGAAAGAGCTAGCTAGCCAGAAGCCTGAACCACACTGAAGCCATGCAGTTTGCAACTAATATAAGCCTCTGAGTGATTATTTTATAAGTAGCTGAGGGACTGCGGTGGGAGATATTCATCCTAACCACAGGGCCGGGGAGGACCAGAGATATTTCCATCTACAGGCAGCTCCTGAATGGCCTTGTTGATATCAAGATAATTTATGTAGTCACTTGGCCTCACTGACAGGAAGGTAGAATTTTGAAAGTCACTCATTCTGATGACATATCGGTTCTCATTTCCTATGTAGAAAAAATACTAAATATAGATTAATGATAAGAGTGATGAGTGATCAAATAGACCTTTCAGTGAGTACAAGAACACATTAAAATGAGTTGCATGTTTCATCTGGCTCCTGGAGTACTTAGAGAGGAATCTTTAGTAAAGCAGGTGTCTAAGTACAGGCTTTAAATTTCAGAGGATAAAATTTGAACATGTTGCCTAGTTACAAATCATGTAGAGATCTGCAAGAGCCTTATAGCTCTAGACTAATGATTTCAGCCATGTGCCTTCCATATGTCAAAGAGTTATGAACAAAGAAAATATATTAATTTCTTGTTGACTATTATCATTTCAATAATTTAACAACATACGTTAAAATGGCTGTGATCAGTATTTTCTCCAACAAGATTCCTGACAGACTTACAGAGATAGCTCATTTCCCATTGTAAGTTCTGAAGCCAGGCTTCTCAAGTGGAGTGGAGTGGTTTTCTTTATGCTTTTCTTCCACTGTTTTCCATAAGACAACTATCAGGGAAAAGTCACAGAAACTCAGAAACACTAGAAACACAAAAGCCCCTGCAAAGCCACATTAACAAGACAGAAGACCATGCACTCTCTTGTCTCCATTTATATGCATAATACTTGGTTTATTGTTTCGTGCTTTTAGTCACTTCCTATACAAAGAATTTTCAAAGATCCTGTACTGTCAAAATGGCTTTCCTTTTTTACGGAAGTCTCCTTTCCTCATTTCTCATTAATCACTGATGAAACTGGGAAGCTCTTGCTTTTCTCTTCCTTGTAGAACAGATGCTATGCATTTGGGACAAAAACTACAGCACCCATGTAGGGTTTTTCCTACAGAAATGATTGGGGTCCAGGAAGCTCAGAAACATCTACAGATGATACAGAAACATCTACAAGGGCACCAGGATAACATTTAATGAAAACATAAGAACTCAGTGTATTTGCATTGAGAAAGGAGCCTGTGCTCTTTGGTGTTATGTCAGCCTAATAGAACCCAGAATCATTTGGGAAGAAAAATTCTCAATTGAAAAAATGCCTTATTATTGTCTGATCTGAAGGTAAATCTGTGGTTCAATTTCTAAATAGTGATTATCTTTGACCTGCATGGCTTGGGTCCTGGGAATCTCTCTAGGAGTTGTGAGGGAATGAAGGAAATACTAACCCAGAAATATACATACAGTATAGATAGGGAATTTTCTAACCCTCCACAACTCAGACCCTCAGCATATTTATTAGGTACACCACAAGTGTAGGGGTTAGCTCATCGCCCAGGAGGTCTCTGAAGATGACCACTTTCAAGCTGTAAACACCCAGGAGGAGGAAGCTGCAGCTGATAGTCTTGCATACCCTGGTCAATAAACACTCAGACAAAGACTCCCAATGAAAGCTGTGCTATTTCTCTGGAGCCTGGTCCATGTAAGGAGACAGATTTGCTGATTATCCTATGTGTCCAAGTCTTTGAAATCTCCAACATGGTCATGGCTTTGTCATAAAACACATTCATTCCGGAATCCTCTAATTCACTAATTCAGGGAATCCTCTGTGCCCTACAGTAATTAACGTGGGAGGCCCCATCCAATATCGATGGTACCTCTTCTACACTGATGGTCCTTGACACTATAAGAAAGAAGATGGAGCAAAGTAATGTAGACCAAGACAAGTAAACAACAATTCTGCATGGCTTCTGCATCAGCTCCTGCCTCCAGGTCCCCAGCTTGTTTGAGTTCTTGCTCTGACTTTCTCAGAAGTGCACTCTTCTTCTCCATTCTTCTCCAAGTACATTTGGTCATGGTGTTTTTATCACAGCCATATAGAGCCTAACTGAAACAGAGCCACCATGATTGACAGATTATAAGGAAACCTCAAGCTAGACATGGTGCACAAAGCTGTTCTGAGTCTTGATGTCAAGATAACATTTTATAAAATTAATACACATATTAAAATAAAATAAATATAGTTCCAGTTTCTGTCTGCTCTTTCGATGTGTATGTCTTGGGTACTATTTCTATTTTTAGACTGACCAGATATTGTTGCATGCAGAGATATTAAGGTGTGCAGTTATCCACAGCCAGATGGAGAATAAGTGTTTGCAGGGTCCATAACTACAATTGGTATATCTACAAGGCAATTTCTATATCTAAAGTTAGTCACCTTTCTGGGAGAGTAAGAAGAAAGCTTGTAAAAGCCAGAGAACCAGCACCTTTTCTAGGAGGTTCTGTCTTCAGTATATGAGAGGAAGGCTGCACCTGAAATTTCAACAATGTAGTTGCCCCAATGAGACTTAAAAAATGGCAGCACCAATTGAACTGCCACTATGGATGGGTAAATCTCACAAAACCCCATCTTTAGATGAAGAGCTAAAGACAGTCAATGGCTACTCAGAGGGAGAATTAGTCTTCCCCAGAGATGAGACAACTAATAATTTATCCTGTCCCAATTGTTCATCTTTAAACACACATTTATATGAGCAACATTAAATGTGTTTTTTTCTCCCTGCCCTTCACACACACACACACACACACCAAACCCCCCCCCCAAAAAAAAACCAACCAAACACAAAAACAAGATTAATTTTTAGAGGTCATGAAATTAAAGAGGAGTGAAGAGGATGTGGGAAGGGATGAAGAGGCCAGATGAAGGGATGGGAATTATGTAAA
This sequence comes from Peromyscus leucopus, assembly GCF_004664715.2. Classification (NCBI taxonomy): domain Eukaryota; kingdom Metazoa; phylum Chordata; class Mammalia; order Rodentia; family Cricetidae; genus Peromyscus; species Peromyscus leucopus. The sequence goes on along the minus strand of NC_051068.1, from coordinate 17,487,375 downwards.
TACAATATTCATGTATGAAATTCTCAAATAGATGTAAATTCAAAGATTTTATCATATACTTGGATGAGGGTCAAGACTCACTAACTAGTATAAATATTTTTTAAATGTGTGAAAGAATATTTCATATGATATTTACATTTGAGGGTATTAAAGCTTAAGGGAAACAATGAAAACTTTAACAGTTTTGGGTTACATTTTTTTTTAAACTCAATCAATGCCTCCTTAGGTTTCTCAGATGCTTACTCAGGAGTGGGCATGGCACTTCTTCCTGGCTAGAAGAAAAACACAGTTGATAATCTTCCTCAGCATTCTGGAAAACAGAAGAACCAAAAGTCATAATGTACCTTCCCCAGTACACACTTTAAGTACACATTTTCTTTCCTCTTCCACATCTCTAAAACTGGAAAGTCTGAGGCAGGCAAAAATAACTCTGTTCTGTGTAAGAGGAGGCTGCCATTAAAATTAACAGTGGTGAGTTCAGTGGTCCCTGTTCTCCCTGAGAATCTTCAGATTCCTGCCTTTTCATATCTGGTAGAACAGATTTGTCAATGCAAACTGTATTCTTTTTACTACATTTTTTGACACTGGAAATAAGAAATCACTCCATGCCATTTCCAAGCAAGAAATTGTCCCTGTCACCCATGTCCCTAGAGGCCTTGTAGAAAATTGAGCTTTGCTATAATGTGTTCCTGTGCAGACAACTTATTACCCCAGTGCCACGTGCCCACCATGTCTATGATGACAGAGCAAAGCTAAATTTAGAAGCCTTGGAACATCAGCAACCTGAGTAAAGGAGATGAAAACTAGGGAGTCCTTGTGGGGGAACTAGAACATGAAATCAGCATTTCACCTTCATTCTGAGAATCCCTGTCCTCCAACTTTTGTAATAACCCAGAAGAAAAAAAAAACAAGATACAAAACATATTTACACTGGGATCCATTTAAAACAACCAAATATAAGTTATGTAGTAGCTATTGAATTGTGTCAGAGCCCCACATGAGGTACCAAAGAAAATGCATTAAGTAGAGTTATGGCTTATTAATAATTTGTTTACTTTTGATTCCTGATAGAAAATAATTACCTTTATATGCAGAGTGAAGTCCCATTTATGATATTATGATAGTAAATGACTGCACTCCTACACATACATGTATACACACACACACTAAAATTAAAATGAATGGCCTATATTTAAGGTCATTTTCAAAATGTGTTTCCCTCTTTACCAGTTATTTCAGGCATCATCCATTAGATCCTTGATACAGGTATTCAGAGGACACAGCTCTAGTGATATAGTCTAGATGAAATTGTATATCAAACCTATCATTCTGTAATTATTAATTTGAAAACTTGTTATTAAGAAATAAATCAGTATCAAAAATGTCTACATGACAAAAAAGATATAGAAAAAGTGGCACCAAAGATATCTAATGTAAAATTGTATTGACAACTTTACATCATGTTCATTGTGTGTATACATATATTTACAAACAATTCATACAATTAATGTATACATGCATTTTCATATCTCTCTCTCTCTCTCTCTCTCTCTCTCTCTCACACACACACACACACACACACACACACACACACACACACAGGATTTATTGTGCTCTGGCAGTACAAATGCACTTCACATGCTGCTCAATGATTCAACATAAAGGTTGGAGAAGCCATCCTAAAAAGAGAAGAAACTCAAAACATTGGTGCTAAAATCAGGAACAAGACAATTCCATTAATATCACTTCTCAATGTAATTCTTGTAATTTCAGCTAGAGCAATAAAACAAGGGAAGGAGATGAAACAGAAACAAATGATAAAGGAAGAGGTCAACATATATTTCCATATGAAAAGTTTCTATATATAAAAACATAGCATGCAAAAACAAAACACCTCCTAGAGCAGATAAATATTCAGAAAAAGTAGCAGGATACAAAATTAAAACACAACTATCAGCATTCTTCTTCTATGCAAATGACAAAAAAAATGAATCAAGAAGACAATTCTATTCTCAGTAGTCTAATAAAATAAAACAACAACAAAAACCCTTGAAATTGATTTGATCAAAGAAATTACCGGTTTGTGCAATGAAAACATTAACACATTGAAAACAGTAATTGAAGATACCAGCATATGAAAAGACCTCCCATGCTCATAGATTGGCAAGATTAATGTGAAAATGGCCAACAAAAAATTTAAAAGTAATTAATTATTTTTGAGTTTCATATGGAAATACAAATGACTGAAGATATCCAGAACAAAAGTAAATATTAATCATCATTAAAACAACTACATGCTGGGGGTATTATTACAAAAGATCTCAAGTTATGCTGCAGTGCAATAATAAATACAAAAACTGTTCTGGGAGAAAAACAGTCACCCACAGAATAGAATTAATGTCTTCATACAAATCCATATTGCTACATCCACCTGATTTTTTGACAAAGAAGGCAACCATTCACATTGAAGAAGATACAGCATCTTCAATAAATAGTGCAGTACAAACTTAATCACTACATGTAGAAGAATGAAATTTGATCATTGTCTCTTGAACTACACAAAATTCTCTGGTATCCTGGATCTTATATAGGAGGAAATTAGGAAATACATGCAAACTCATTGGCACAGGAAAATACTTTCTGAACAGAAAGCCAGTAGTGCAGACATAAAAACCAACAAGTAATAATTGCATTCTCATGAAGCTAAGAAGTTTCTATACAGCAAAAAGATACCATCATTTGACCAAAGATACAGCCTACAGAATGGGAAAATATCTTTTCCAGTTCTTATACAGTGAGTGTCTAGAATACATAAAGAACTTTTTAAAAAAAGATCAAAAAAGTAAATGACCTATATAAAAATAATCCTCAAAACGTGTTATACAAAAAAAACTACTTTTTAAATTTTTAACATCATTCGTCACCTGAACAATAAAAATTAATTGTATTTTAAGTTTTCATCCTGCCCTAATCAAGATGGATAAGATAAAAACTCAAATGATGACAAATGCTGATGAAAATGTTGGAAAGGGGGAACACTTATTGACTCCTCGTGGGAATGCAAATCTGTACAACCACTATGGAAATTAGTGTGCCAGTTGCTCAAAAAGAAAGAAATAAACCTACCACATCTTTCAACTGTACTATTCTTTGATAAACACATGGACTCTCAACCTACTTTACAGATACCCCTGATCATTAATGGTCATCTGTGCTCTCCTCTTCATAGAAAAAAACATCTATATGTTCATCAAATGATGAATCGATGAGGAAAGGTGTGTATATATTCTCAGCAGAATATTACACAACCATGGGGAATAAAAATTTGATCTTCACAGATAAATGCAATGAGTAGGAAACAAGCACTTTAAGGTAACCCAGACTCAGACAGACAAAACCCACACATTTTCTCTTCTCTGTGAATGTTAAGACTCTTTACACCAGGTAGTGGTGGCACATACCTTTAATTTCAGCACTTGGGAGGCAGAGTCAGGCATATCTATGTGAGTTTGAGGTTAGTCAGGTCTACAGAGCTAGTCCCAGGACAGTCAGGGCTACACAAAGACACTCTTTCTCAAAAACCAAAATAATAAACAAAGACTCTTCAGATATGTGTGTTTAATTAGAATGACCACTAGAGATCAATAAATTACTAATGGGTAATATGGAGGCATGGTCTAGGGAAGAGATATAGAATATGCTAGTACATTGGGTTATGGGGGAACAATGTATGCAGCAGGAAGGGTTAAGTGGGTGGGAAGCTGAAGGCAAGGCAGACAAGGAAGTATGGGAAAGGACAAATAACACTAAAGTCTATCAAAAAAAGTCATGACAAGCCACTTGTGCAGAACATTCATGCATACTAGCTAGGTCTTGAATGATTGTTTAAAAGGACATAATTGAGTCCTATAGTAGTTGGATTGCAGAAGCCCCTCTCCATCCCTTTCATTTCAGTCTGGATAGACTACACTTAGTCCTGCTGGAGCCTGCATTCAGGAGCTGTTCCCTCCACATAACCTCCATGTCCTGAGGATTTCACCTTTGGTACTGGTATAAAAGTAGACATGTTGACTGATGGACTTAGAGTTAATATCCAGACATAAGTCAACACACCTACATTCTCCTGATTTTTCACAAAAAAAAGCAAAAAACACACAATGAAAAAAAAAAAAAGAGATAACCTTCAGCAAATGGTACTAGGCCAACCAAACAGAATCATATACATCATCCTGCCAAAAACTAAACTCCAAAATGAGAGCAGATTCCCTGGGTCTGATAGAAGAAATGTGAATATTACACTGAATTATAGGGCAAAAGTAATTCTCAGTAGCATCCAGCTATGAACTCTGCAATCTAAAACTGTGACTTTCCTGGAAGTTATACTGGTGAAATAGGGTATATATGATGGAGTTTTTGATTGATTTTAATGCTTACTTCAGGAAATCGTACTCATAAATGACACTGATAAAGTAACCAGTATCTGAGAGTAGATAAATTATAGGCCTTTAGGAAAACTGGCTACTAGTATTCTGTTACAAGAACATAAAATGACTCCTAATGACATATTGCTATACCTTACATAAACACATCAGTCAACCTTCATCAGAAAAGCTTCTTCTTTCGGTTTATTGTAAGAAGAAAGAGATACCCAACTGGAAAATGTGCAGAAAGTGAGACACTTTGGAGCACTTAGTTATAAATGGATGTCTTCATCAAACCCCTCCCCACTTCATGGCTCAGGGATTTATAGAGATTAGGAGTCAGAAAGAGGTGACAGATGATTCAGAAACAGTATCTTCCATACATAACAGGGATGATGAACACACAGATAGTGACAGCAGGTTGAAGCAAGATGGTGTTTCAGCACTGAGAATGGGAAATAGACAGAAACTTCCATCCATTACCACAAAGCTGTCTACTATTACACCAGTTGCCAAAGGGAAGAACAGTTTCCTCCAATGGAATGTTACCAGGTGTATCAACCGCACGCCAGGGCAGGCCCCATTCCAGGGAGTAGTTGGCCACCACAGAACAAAATCAGCAGAAATGTTGTGGACTTCTTGTTTTATTTTACTTTGTTTTGGCATTTTGCCTTAATGTCCTTTTTTAAAAAAATTTGTTCATAGCCGGGCGGTGGTGGTGCACGCCTTTAATCCCAGCACTCGGGAGGCAGAGCCAGGTGGATCTCTGTGAGTTCGAGGCCAGGCTGGGCTACCAAGTGAGTTCCAGGAAAGGCGCAAAGCTACACAGAGAAACCCTGTCTCGAAAAACAAAAAAACAAAAAAAAAATTTTGTTCATGTAGTGAAGTGTGTATCTGTCTCAAGTGGAGAGATTGTTTCTTGGTTTTTTTATTTGTTTGTTTATTTATTTGTAAAAGAGAAGGGGAGAGAAAAAAATCTAAAGCTGGGTATGTAGGGAAAATCTGGAAGAAACAGGGGGAGGAAAAACATGATCAAATGTTATGAAAAATGATATGATGTTGCATTGATAGAGAAGGGGATGGATCGGGGAAGAGTTGGGGAGGTAAATTTTCAATCATATGCTAAAATACTTGAAATTCTCAAAGATATAAAGACAAAAAAGGCCAACAGACTAGGATATTGGATAGCAGAAAATGTCATTCTTTCATAATGAATGAAAGGAGTAAAATATGGACAGTTACAAGATATCTTTAAAGCAAAGTACACCACTCTTTTTTTGTGCTGAGCAACTGTAATATAAAAAGTAAGAGCATTAAAGTAAGCAAAATATTAATTGTTAGATTTTAAGAGTAATTATCATGATGAAAATATTAGTGTCTAGTAGTAACAAAAAGATATAAAAGATATGGGTAAAGATATAAAAAAAATCTCCTCATATTAAGGCTTCTGTCAGAATCTCTCCTTTACTGATGGCCTCACAGTGGTGGCAAGAAACAGTATGATCCAAGATGTCTAATTTCAAGCAGGTAAAGGCAACATCTTTAAGCTTCAGTTTCCCCATAGTTAAAGGGGTAACTGTTTCAAAGCAGTCTCACTGGTTAAGTATATTTTCAAATACAAAAATACATTATTTGCATTAAATTAAATCATACTTCAAGAATTTTAAATATGGATGGAACACTTGACTGAGAAATAATATATTTTAGAGAAATACCAGATACATTATTTTACTGCTTTGGTGTATTGCAGAAAAAACTATTTTGTTAAATAGTTTATGGAATATTCATTCTTCACATATTAATTCTCATACTAAGATCAATTTACATGCTCTATTCCTGACCACCTATAGACAACTTCATTATGAAGTTTATACTGATAGTAAAAGTTGTTTGAGGATAAACTTGTCCCTATCTTTCTTAAAAGTGAGTTAAATTACATATAGACTATAATTAATTGATCAAGAGTGACAATATTTGTTCATTCACAAGAGTGGCCACTAACATGATTATGCCAAGAACATTTTCCTTATCGTAAATGATCCCTAAACCAGATCACAACTCTCATACTTTTTCTCCTACAGTCTATTCCAGATTTCTTTTAGACATTCAACAGCTGAATAGTTAGTTTCTTTCCTCTTTTTGGAAGTTGTGAACCATGTTGTGAGTTAATTTTATTCACAGAATTTTGTGTGGTTGTGGAATATCATTTTCATGGGTCTACACCCAAGACTAGAGCTGTTAAGTCAAACGGAAAATCTGTTTAACTTTCTATGGAACCACCAGGTTTCTTTTTTCCCAAAGTCTAGCCAAATTTTTGTTTGTATTACTTACTGTGGATATCACTCTATATAAATAAAACACTGATGGCCAGTGACCAGGCAGGAAGTATAGACGAGACAAAGAAAGAGGAGAATTGGGGAAACAGGAAGAATGAGGGAGAGACACTGCAGTTACTGCCAGGACAAGCAGCATGTAAAGATGCCTGTAAGCCACCAGCCATGTGGCAAGGTATAGATTTATAGAAATGGGTTAATTTAAGATGTAAGAACAGTTAGCAAGAAGACTGCCACGGCCATACAATTTATAAGTAATATAAGCATCTGAGTGATTATTTTATACATGGATTGTGGGACTGCGGGGCTTGGTGGAACCTGGAGAGATGCTCTCCAGCAACAATTTCTAGCTGTCCCCCTACTTCACATCAGAGTTTTAGTGTAGATCTTTTTCATCTGATGTGTAGCCCATACCTATAACTCTCAAAATGCACATGCGCATGGATACTACTTGTAATTACACCAAGTTATGTAAATAAAATAATATCAAACATGAAATAAACTGGGTGATAGGCATGATTACAAATGTCTAGTATTTAGTCATTTGTCTACACAACACAATCTAACTTATAGAAAGATAATGTCCACAATTTGAGAAAATACCATTCAGTTCTACATAACAGCCACAGATTCCCTTGTTCTCCCACTTCCTGCCCCCTCCCCTTTCCCCCAGCCCACCCCCCATTCCCACCTCCTCCAGGGCAAAGCCTCCCCAAGGACTGAGATTGACCTGGTAAACTCAGTCCAGGCAGGTCCAGTCCCCTCCTCCCAGACTGAGCCAAGCGTCTCTGCATAAGCCCCAGGTTTCAAACAGCTAACTCATGCAATGAGCACAGGACCTGGTACCACTGCCTAGTTGCCTCCCAAACAGATCAAGCCAATCAACTGTCTCACCTATTCAGAGGGCCTGATCCAGTTGGGGGCCCCTCAGCCTTTGGTTCATAGCTCATGTGTTTCCATTCATTTGGCTATTTGTCCCTGTGGTTTATCCAACCTTGGTTTCAACAATTCTAAAATTCTTGGGACTCTCTCTCAAATATCCAAATATGTTTGATATAAACTGCTCATATTAGTAGGCAAAATGGAAAAAGAATCCGGACTAGAAAATACTGCATGATTCTGGTAGGGAAAAGAGATACACAGAGAATGGTACAGACATGAATGTCTTGCTAAAAAGCTCTGTAAATAGTTTCTTCAAGCCAGCAACTGAAGCAGCACTTCATAAGGTTCTGAAACACGGAGGCATGCATGCTAAATGACTGAATTCTGATGAGGGCTGAGGGCTGGGCAGAGGAGTCAGGGTGAGTAAAGGGGGGCATGGAGTGCACAGGATGAACTGCTCTTGTGGAAACTAGTGCAAGTGCTGCTGTGTGGTTGTTCAGAGCAGCAGGTTAGGCCACAAGATACCTTTGAGTACAACAGGTTTTCTAGAGAGCTTCCCAGTACACAGAGATAATCCATATTTGCATGCTGACCTGAGAATGTGAACCTGAAAAATCACATATGCCCCACAAGTCTTCTAATTCTGATAGTGTAATGACACCAGTCTTCCAAGTTGTCTATAGATACTAAGACTGAAAACCTGCTACACAGACACTCAAGGATAACATATTTTAATGTGTAATTATCTTTTTATAATAACAAAACAATGTTAATTTGGGAGTATAAATGATACTTTTAAAAACTATAACTTGCCTACTCTATAATATAAAAAATAACAGGTAGTTTTAATATACAGATAACATCAGATTGTTGTTAGAATAAGAAGGTGCCAAGGAGGACAAATACCTGCTCATTTGATTTCTTTCCACAGTACATTAAGACTTTCTCACCTCTGACACAAGGAGGTTGAGATCCTGACTGACAAATCTAGAATACATATGTATCTTAGGATGGACTCCAGTACTATCAACTATTGATGTTTTAGACATGTTTTTGGGTAGATACTAGGCAAGCAAGTGACAAAACATCAGGTTAGTGAGAGACCCGGCAGTGTATTTGTAACCAGATATAACTGATTTCTACCCTTAAAAGGTTCTAGGAAAAGAATTTCTGTCTACATTTTCCATTAGTGCTGGACGATATGAAGTTGACTATGTACTTCCACAGCCAACTCATGTCAGCACAAGACTAAGCTATGGGTCTTACAGAAAGGAAGCCAAAAAATTCTTCATGGGCCATCCCAGGAGAATGGATTTCCTGGCCCAACTGGGGCCTATAAAGTCGGTGACCAGACACTCACCATCCACATAGCAATCAGCAGATGATGTATTTTATCTTAAAGGTTATCCTGTACCTAAAATGAAAGTTAGAGATTTATTTGTTTGCTTTTTAATCAACAAAGCAGAGGGGCTAATAGAAAGACCTAATTTTTCCTGCCCCAGAGAAAGCAGGACCCACCTATCTCTATCTCCACTGATGCAGCTCAGCTAATGAACAAATGCACCTTAACAAAGCATAAGCAGAAGGAAGCTTACCTAGGGGCAGTCCTGAATATACCTTTTCCATATTTGTAAACATCTCTGGTCTGTATATTCAGAATGTTGAATGCTAAGTACAGATTATACCATGTATTTGATACAGTGCTTTGAAATTTTACTCTTCAAAAAATTACTCTTATAAAGACAGGAAAACCTCATTTTTTTCTTTTTTTCTTTTTCTTTTATTTTATTTTACAATACCATTCAGTTCTACATATCAGCCATGGGTTCCCCTATTCTCCCCCTCCCACCCCCTCCCTTACCCCAAGCCTACCCCCATTCCACCTCCTCCAGGGCAAATCCTCCCCGAGGACTGCGATCAACCTGGTAAACTCAGTCCAGGCAGGACCAGTCCCTTCCTCCCAGACTGAACCAAGTGTCCCTGCATAAGCTCCAGGTTTCAAATAGCCAACTCATGCAATGAGCACAGGACTTGGTCCCACTGCCTAGTTGCCTCCCAAACTGATCAAGCCAATCAACTGTCTCACCTATTCAGAGGGCCTGATCCAGCTGGGGGCCCTCAGCCTTTGGTTCATAGTTCAAGTGTTTCCATTCATTTGGCTATTTTTTTCAATAATTGAGTAAAACCGAAATTTATTATAAGCCACAGTTGTCCTAGGGACCTCCATGCTATATATATAGCCTCCATGGTTCTATGGGTTGTGGTCTGATTGTTATTTTATATCTAGAATCCACTTATGAGTGAGTTGGGTTACCTCACTCAGGATGATTTTTCTAGTTCCATCCATTTGCCTGCAAATTTCATGCTTTCGCTGTTTTTCTCTGCTGAGTAGTACTCCATTGTGTATATGTACCACATTTTTTTCATCCATTCTTCCATTGATGGGCATCTAGGTTGTTTCCAGCTTCTGGCTATTACAAATAGTGCTGCTATGAACATAGCTGAGCATGTATCTTTATGGTATGAATCAGCATTCCTTGGGTATATGCCCAAGAGTGGGATGCCTGGGTCTTGAGGTAGTTCGATCCCTAATTTTCTGAGAAACTGCCATACTGATTTCCACAGTGGTTGTACAAGTTTACATTCCCACCAACAGTGGAGGAGTGTTCCCTTTGCTCCACATCCTCTCCAAATTTGACTGTCATTGGTGTTTTTGATCGTAGCCATTCTGACAGGTGTAAAGTGGTATCTCAAAATTGGAAAACCTCATTTTTTTTTAAAAAAAAAAAACAAACCTTTTTTCAATAAAATATGTTCTTAAAAATCTGCTGTGCTGAGGTCTTTGATCCACTTGGACTTAAGTTTTGTGCACGGTGACAGATATGGATCTATTTGCAGCCTTCTACACGTTGATATCCAGTTATGCCAGCACCATTTGTTGAAGATGCTTTCTTTTTTCCATTGTACACTTTTGGCTTCTTTGTCAAAAATTATATGTCCATAGGTGTGTGGGTTAATGTCAGGGTCTTCAATTCGATTCCATTGGTCCACATGTCGGTTTTTATGCCAATACCAAGCTGTTTTTATTACTGTAGCTCTATAGTAGAGCTTGAAGTTAGGGATTGTGATGCCTCCAGAAGTTGTTTTATTGTACAGGTTTCTTTTAGCTATTCTGGGTTTTTTGTTTTTCCATATGAAGTTGAGTATTATTCTTTCCAGGTCTGTGAAGAATTGTGTTGGTATTTTGATGGGGATTGCATTGAATCTGTATATTGCTTTTGGTAAGATTGCCATTTTTACTATGTTAACCCTGCCTATCCATGAGCATGGGAGATCTTTCCATTTTCTGACATCTTCTTCAATTTCTTTTTTCAGGGACTTAAAGTTCTTGTCATATAGGTCCTTCACTTGCTTGGTTAGTGTTACCCCAAGGTATTTTATGTCATTTTTGGCTATTGTAAAGGGTGATGTATCTCTAATTGCCTTCTCATCTTCTTTGTCCATTGTATATAGGAAGGCTACTGATTTTTTTGAGTTGATCTTGTATCCTGCTATGTTGCTGAAGGTGTTTATAAGTTTTATCAATTCCTGGTGGAATCTTTGGGGTCACTCAAGTATACTATCATGTCATCTGCAAATAGGGAAAGCTTGACTTCTTCCTTTCCAATTTGTATCCCCTTAATCTCCTTATGTTGTCTTATTGCTCTGGCTAGAACTTCAAGTACTATATTGAATAAGTATGGGAGAGTGGACAGCCTTGCCTCGTTCCTGATTTTAGTGGAATTGCTTTGAGTTTCTCTCCATTTAATTTGATGTTGGCTGTTGGTTTGCTATATATTGCCTTTATTATGTTTAGGTATGTTCCCCGTATTCCTGATCGCTCCAAGACTTTTATCATGAAGGGGTGCTGGATTTTGTCAAATGCCTTTTCTGCATCTAGTGAGATGATCATGTGGTTTTTTTCTTTGAGTTTGTTTATATGGTGTATTACGTTGATGGACTTTCGTATGTTGAACCACCCTTGCATCCCTGGGATGAAGCCTACTTGATCATGGTGGATAATTGTTCTGATGTGTTCTTGGAGTCTGTTTGCCAATATTTTATTGAGTATTTTTGCATCAATGTTCATGAGGGAGATCGGTCTGTAGTCCTCAACATAAATCCAGCTACTCTAAACCTGCTAGAAGAGAAAGTAGGAAGTAATCTTGAACGCATTGGCATAGGAGATCACTTCCTAAATATAACACCAGTAGCGCAGACACTGAGACAAACAATCAATCAATGGGACCTCCTGAAACTGAGAAGCTTTTGTAGAGCAAAGGATACGGTCAACAAGGCAAAGCGACAGCCTACTGAATGGGAAAAGATCTTCACCAACCCCACAGGTGACAGAGGACTGATATCCAGAATATATAAGGAACTCAAGAAATTAGACATCAAAACGACCAACAGTCCAATTGAGAAATGGGCTTTAGAATTAAACAGAGAATTCTCAACAGAGGAAACCCAAATGGCTGAAAGACATTTAAGGAACTGCTCAACATCCCTAATCATCAGGGAAATGCAAATCAAAACAACTCTGAGATACCACCTTACGCCTGTCAGAATGGCTAAGATCAAAAACACTGAAGACACTTTATGCTGGAGAGGTTGTGGAGCTAGAGGAACTCTCCTCCACTGCTGGTGGGAATGCAAGCTTGTACAACCACTTTGGAAATCAATATGGCGCTTTCTTAGAAAACTGGGAATCAATCTCCCCCAAGATCCAGCTATACCACTTTTGGCATATACCCAAGAAATGCTCAATCATACCACAAGAGCACTTGCTCAGCTATGTTCATATCAGCATTGTTTGTAATAGCCAAAACCTGGAAACAACCTAGATGCCCTTCAACTGAAGAATGGATAAAGAAATTGTGGCACATATACACAATGGAATACTACTCAGCAGAGAAAAACAATGACATCATACGGTTTGCAGACAAATGGATGGATCTAGAAAAAATCATCCTGAGTGAGGTGACCCAGACTCAGAAAGACAAATATGGTATGTACCCACTCATAGGAAGATACTAGATGTGGAACAAGGATGACTGAACTGCTACTCACATCACCAGTGAGGCTACCTGGAAAACGGGACCCCAAAAAAGACATGGAGAAATGGATGAGATCTACATGAACAGCCTGGTCATGAGTGGGAACAATGAAGAGCGACGGTCGAGGGAAAGAGAGTGGGAGATCCTAGCTGGATCAAGAAAAGAGAGGGAGAACAACGAATAGGAGACCGTGGTAAATGAAGACCACATGAGAAGGGGAGGAAGCAGAGAGCTAGGGAGGCCCACGGAGATCCACAAAGATACCGCCAGAAAAGACTGCTGGCAATGGACGAGAGACGGCAGGAACTGACCTACCCCGGTGATGGGATGGCCAGACACCCTGTTAGTTGTGCCATAAACCCCATCCAAGGAAGGTCTGAGGAATCTGGATGCAGACATCCATGGCTGGGCCCTGGTGGAGCACTGGGAGTCTAATTAGTGAGAAAGAAGAGGGTTTATATGAGCAAGAATTGTTGAAGCCAGGGTTGGATAAAGCACAGGGACAAATAGCCAAACGAATGGAAGCACAGGATCTATGAACCAAAGGCTGAGGGGCCCCCAACTGCATCAGGCCCCCTGAACGGGTGAGACAGTCATTTGGCTTGATCTGTTTGGGAGGCAGCCGTGTGTTGGTGCCGGGTCCTGGGCTTGTTGCATGAGTTGGCTGTTTGAATCCTGGGACATATGCAGGGACACTTGGCTCGGTCTGGGAGGGGGGGACTGGTCCTGGCTGGACTGAGTCTACCAGATCGATCCCGGTCCTCAGGGGAGACCTTGACCTGGAGGAGGTGGGAATGGGGAGTGGGATGGGGGAGGGGGAGGGGGGCGAGAGTGGGAGAACAGGGGAATCTGTGGCTATTATGTTGAACTAAATGATGTTGTAAAATAAATTTACTTAAAAAAAAAAATCTGCTGTGCATAAATTGTGTAAAAACCAAAGTCTTATATTCTGTACTTAAGTACTTAATGGGCACTTGCCACTTATGAAGAATCTTTGAAAATATTTAGTCTTCAAATAACATTACCTGGTCTCTGTTTACCCCACTTTATAGTTCAGGCAGTGTCATAATGGCTAATATCCCAAAATAGCAAAGAGAGGGTTGGCACTGGGCAGTCTAATAGCCAAGCACAGATCAGAACTGTGGGGCCTCTCTGGCTCATCATCTGTGTCCTAAAGCTTCTGTTTGGGAGCACCATTCAGGAAAGTAACTCCCATTTATGTAGCTTTGTCTCCCTTTTCTTCCCGGGAAAACCAGCATTTCAAATGAGATTGCATGCTTACATTAGAAGTGAGGTGATACATTATATAAATGTGTTACCAATAAATCTACAGCTACCTTGGAAATACATAAAATGTACAATAATATGGCTTTATACTCAAACATTTTCTCATAGGAGGCCTAATGTGTTCTTTTCTCTTAATAACCAGATCTACCTGGCTATGACAATAACTATCTAAAGTGGTGGGATTAATGACATGAGCCACAAATTACAGATGACTTGGTTAGTTCTTGATTGGTTTTCTACAGGGGCAAAACACAGAATAAGACGTCAACAAATTGTTGAATGAATAAAGAATAAAAATATATGTTAGTACAGAAGGGTAAAAATCCATTTGATTTGTTCTACCTTAAGAACTAGAGATAATACAATCTTTGATAATCAGTATAATATGAAGTAAATACATTCTGACAGTCAGTTATAACCAAGGAGTCTCTGTACAAATGGGGATGGTACTTCTTACTGCTACAGCCTCTCCTGATTCCACTGGTTCATGGGACAAAACCTATTGAATATTTATCTCTCAGTGATGACTTTCTCATTGACACTTTCCACTGCAATAGAGAGGCTTTTCTTAGTACAGGTCAAACACTAAGAGAACAGATAGTCAATAGTCAACAAAATACAAAAGTTGAGGAGTTACATGAAATTAACCATTTCTTGTAGCAGGGCTCCACTGAGTAACAGTTTTAAAAGATACATTATGGATAAGGACATTTAGGAAGTTGTACTAAGAACTGACTCAAGAATCAGAATTTGAAGAATAATATAGTGTGGAGGAAAAAGAATCAGCAAACATATTGAGAGAAGAGAAATGTCCATATTACAAGTAGTGTACAATAGCTGTGTCAAAAACTACAGCAAGGCCAAGTTACAGCATTTCTGTAACTCTTTAGAAATGGCCAATGGAGTAGCAACATATAAGTCATTGAGAATACTAAGCCAAAGAGAAACAATATCTGAAGAATGATAGGAATACTAGTGTAAAAGACCATAAAATGCAGTATTTTTTTTAAAGATTCCAAATCCCTGATTCCTCCAAATGATAAATATGTCAGGTGGGACAGATACCATGCAGATGTGACTGACATCATGATCCTGAAGCCCATCAGCTCCATTCTCATCCCCTAAGATACTATAAACTATATTGACCTGCCCAGATAGAAGTCAATCAACTGCCACTCTAGGGAGAGTCAGATTTGAAGAACAAGAGGGATTCAACCAGCAGTTGTTGTCTAAAGTGGAATGGAATGCATTGGAAGAAATACAGCTTTCTCTGAGGAAACCATACTTCTCAGGTGACCATCCTCTGCAATAATCAAATTCAAACTCTGAATGAGCCAAGAACCAGACCCTTCTGAGTCTCCAAGGAAGAATGCAGGCCTATCACATTCTTTTTTTTTTTTTTTTTTTTTTTTTTAAAGAGCTGAGGACCGAACCCAGGGCCTTGCACTTTCTAGGCAAGTGTTCTACCACTGAGCTAAATCCCCAACCAATTTCTTTTTTCAAAAATTTTATAATTAATTTAATTTTACACATTAGCCACAGATTCCCCTCTCCTCCCTCCTCCTGCCCCCCCCCACAACCCGCCCCCATTTCCTCCTCCTCCAGGGCAAGTACTCCCCTGGGAATTCAGCTCAGCCTGGTAGATTCAGTCCAGGCAGGTCCAGTCCCCTCCTCCCTTCACCTAGGCTGAGCAAAGTGTCCCTGCATAGGGCCCAAGCTCCAAACAGCCAGCTCATGCACTAAGGATAGGTCCCGGTCCCACTGCCTGGGGGCCTCCCAAACAATTCAAGCTAATCAACTGTCTCACTTATCCAGAGGGCCTGATCCAGTTGGGAGCTCTTCAGCTATTGGTTCATAGTTCATGTATTTCTACTAGTTTGGCTATTTGTCCCTGTGCTTTTTCCAATCATGGTCTCAACATCTCTCGCTCACACAATTCCTTCTCTCTCTCGCCAATTGGACTCCCAGAGTTCCACCTGGGGCCTGGCTGTGGACCTCTGCATCTGCTTCCATTGGATGAGAGTTCTATCATGACAGTTAGGGTGTTTGGCCATCCAATCACCAGAGTAGGTCAGTTCGGGCTTTCTCTTGACCATTGCCAGTTGTCTATTGTGGAGGTATCTTTGTGGATTTCTGGGGACCTCTCTAGCACTTTGCTTCTTCCTATTCCCATGGGGTCTTCTTTTATCATGGTATCTCTTTCCTTGTTTTCCCTCTCTGTTCTTGATCCAGCTGGGATCTCCCGCTCCCCTAGGCTCTCTTTCCCTCAACCCTTGCCCTTCATTATCCCTGCTCACGACCAGTTTGCTCATGTAGATCTCATCCATTTCTCTGTCATTGGACAATCCCTGTGTCTTTCTTAGGGTCTTCTTTACTAGGTAGACTCCCTGGAGTTGTGAGAAGCAGTCTAGTCATCCTTTGCTTTACATCTAGTATCCACCTATGAGTGAGTACATACCATGTTTGTCTTTCTGAGTCTGGGTTACCTCACTCAGGATGATTTTTTCTAGATCCATCCATTTGCCTGCAAACCTCGGGATGTCATTATTTTTCTTTTTTGGCGATGCATGCTTTTATTTATTTTCTTATTTATTTTTTGAATGCTGAATGCCGTTTATTAAAGGAGGGAGCAGGTCTTAAATACAGGCTTACAGCACAATGGGAGAACCCCAGAGGGCAGAAGTTCACTACCGATGTTTTACAATCTTACATCTAAGCTGTTAACGCCCAATATGCAGGATACACAGACAAGGAACTTCCCTTAAGCATTCAGGAGGGTGGAACATGGCAGGGAATTAGCATAGGGAAGACATCAAGGTCAAGATCAGCAAGCAAGGCAACAGTTACCCAGAACGGGGCCCAGGGACCTACAGGTCCCCCCTTTTACTAAAAAATTGAGCTTCTGACTTAGGTTGTGTGGGATGTCAGGAGGTCACCTTAACATCATGGAGACACCTGCCCAGGCCACACAGGCACTCTGTCTTAGGTTGGTGAGCGCCCCCAGGCATTACCTGTCTCTGAATACTCATTATCATACTGGCTCAATCATGTGTGAGCTGCATGGTTAATTGCTGCCAAAGATCTCAAAGTGGCACTGGGCTTGCAATCTGTGTGTTTGACACAGAAAAGACCAACAGAAGTCCTAACCCACACATAGCCAGGAGGCTAAAGGCAACTGAGCCATTTCCTTCCTTAACCAGCCTTACTGAAAATTGGAGTCTGTGTAAAATGGTATCCCAAAAGCAAATAGAACTTCAGTTTATAAATTTATAGCTTTCAAAGCCAATTGAAATGTATATAACTATTGAATTAAATTTATCATGCCCAATGGAATGAAAGATTATCTAAATGTGGTACTACTTTTGTTGCCAGGGTCTCCACTGTGCTAGCTGTAGTAGCCAATAATGAAATGGCAATCCCAGAAACAGTAGCAGCAGTGGCCGCCACTGCTATAACAGCAACAATAGCAGCAGCGATGTCAAATTCCCTTCTGTAGTGTGTGGGCATCCACTGGCATGGACACAACTCCAGGAACACAAGCCACCAAGTCCCAATTTTCTTGATCCCAGCATGACTTAAGCTGGCAGCTCTGCAAAAGAACAATTAAGAACTATAAAGAAAAAACAGGCAGCTTACAAGGAGCAGAACTAATGGTCTCATAATGGCTACATTCAAACTCACAAATTTTAAGGTATCTTAGAAGGGGGCTAAATGAATTTCAGGAGGCCAATAAATGTTGCACAGAGCCACTCCTGAAAAGTAGGTACTACACCATCTTGAAGAGGATTGTGAAAATGAAAAGGCTTAGCTGGCATGCTACTGTTAACAAATGGAGGTCAATGACCTTCAGGGTTATCATTAATCTCCAAGGTGTCTGGGTGACATGTTCTCAAACATACATGAAAAAGCAGTAATCATACATTACCTTCTGGGGAATCCAACCGCATGGCTATAGTTCCTAGGCTTATGTTAATGGCTTGCCAAGGTTGGCCATATTGGGCTTTCAATCCCCATTGGCATCAGAAGGGGAGAGTTTTTCACAAAGACCCAATAGGTCTCTGTCATGTTGGGCTTCAGCAGCAGCCACAGGGCACACACAGTGCTCAGGAACCCAAAGAGGAACCTCATTGTCCTGCGGAAAGTCACAAGCAGAATCCTAGGCCCACACCAATGCCGATTGGGTCTCCTCCAAGTGCCAGTAGAAAGATCCTTCCATCACTCCAGGGGGTGATTTGCAACAGGAGCCCTCCAGTGCTTATCTGCAGCAGATACTCCAGCAGAATTTACTAATAAAAAATTTAAAATATATAAAATAAGGGAAAGAATAGAATGTGGAGAGGAATGATGAGCCCCTAGCTCCCCCTTTTTACTTTAGCAAAATATGTTTGTTTGGGTTTTTTTAATAGTTCAAATTTTTCTTTCCTTTTTCTTTTTATTTATTTATTTAAATTAATTAATTTACTTTTCTATTATCAGCTTGATACAGTAGAAATTCTTATGTTAATAGTGAAATGTTTCATGGAGGCTTGCTCGGTAATTGAGTAAAACCAAAACTTATTATAAGCCACAATCATCCTAGGGTCCCCCATGCTATATATATAGCCTTGATGGTTCTGTGGGTTGCAGTCTGATTGTTCTTTGCTTTATATCTAGAATCCACTTATAAGTGAGTACATACCATGCTTGTCCTTCTGGGATATGGGTTACCTCACTCAGGATGATTTTTCTAGTTCCATCCATTTGCCTGCAAATTTCATGCTTTCATTGTTTTTCTCTGCTGAGTAGTACTCCATTGTGTATATGTACCACATTTTTTCCATACATTCTTCCGTTGATGGACATCTAGGTTGTTTCCAGGTTCTGGCTATTATAAATAGTGCTGCTATGAACATAGCTGAGCATGTATCTTTATGGTATGAATTAGCATTCCTTGGGTATATGCCCAAGAGTGGGATGCCTGGGTCTTGAGGTAGTTCCATTCCTAATTTTCTGAGAAACCGCCATACTGATTTCCACAGTGGTTGTACAAGTTTACATTCCCACCAACAGTGGAGGAGTGTTCCCTTTGCCCCACATCCTCTCCAACATTGGCTGTCATTGGTGTTTTTGATCATAGCCATTCTGAGAGGTGTAAGGTGGTATCTCAGAGTTGTTTTGATTTGCATTTCTCTGATGATCAAGGATGTTGAGCATTTCTTTAAATGTTTTTCAGCCATCTGTATTTCTTGTTTTGTGAATTCTCTGTTTAGCTCTTTAGCCCATTTTTTAATTGGACTGTTCAGTATCTTGATGTCTGGTTTCTTGAGTTCTTTATATACTGTGGAGATCAATCCTCTGTCAGATGTGGGGTTGGTGAAGATATTTTCCCATTCTGTTGGCTGTCTTTTTGTCTTATTGACTGTGTCTTTTGCCCTGCAAAAGCTTCTCAATTTTCAGAGGTCCCATTTATTAATTGTTGTGCTCAGGGTCTGTACTGTCGGTGTTTTATTTAGGAAATGGTCTCCGGTGCCAATGCGTTCAAGAGTGCTTCCTACTTTCTTTTCTATTAAGTTTAGTGTAACTGAGTTTATGCTCAGGTCTTTGATCCACTTGGACTTGGGTTTTGTGCATGGTGACAGATATGGATCTATTTGTAATCTTTTACATATTGAGATCCAGTTATGCCTGCACCATTTGTTGAAGATACTTTCTTTTTTCCATTGTGTAATTTTGGCTCCTTTGTCAAAAACCAGGTGTTCATATGTGCATGGATTAATGTCAGGGTCTTCAATTCAATTCCATTGGTCCGTGTTTTGGTTTTTATACCAGTACCAAGCTGTTTTTATTATTATAGCTCTATAGTAGAGTTTGAGGTCAGGGATGGTGATGCCTCCAAAGGTTTCTTTATCGTATAGGATTCTTTTAGCTATCCTGGTCTTTTGTTTTTCCATATGAAGTTGAGTATTTTTCTTTCCAAGTCTGTGAAGAATTGTGTTGGGATTTTGATGGGGATTGCATTGAATCTGTAGATTGCTTTTGGTAAGATTGCCATTTTTACTATGTTAATCCTACCTATCCATGAGCATGGGAGATCCTTCCATTTTCTATCTTCTTCAATTTCTTCCTTTAGAGATTTAAAGTTCTTATCAAAAAGGTCCTTCACTTGTTTAGTTAGTGTTATCCCAAGGTATTTTATATTATTTGTGGCTATTGTAAAGGGTGATATTTCTCTGACTTCTTTCTCAGCCCTTTTATCATTTGTGTATAGGAGGGCTACTGATTTTTTTGAGTTGATCTTGTGTCCTGCCACTTTACTGAAGGAGTTTATCAGCTGTAGGAGTTCCCTGGTAGAGTTTTTGGGGTCACTTATGTATACTATCATATCATCTGCAAATAGTGAAAGTTTGACTTCTTCCTTGCCAATTTGTATCCCTTTGATCTCTTTATGTTGTCTTATTGCTCTAGCTAGAACTTCTAGTACTATATTGAATAAATATGGGGAGAGTGGACAGCCTTGTCTTGTTCCTGAATTTAGTGGTATCACTTTGAGTTTCTCTCCATTTAATTTGATGTTTGCTGTTGGCTTGCTATAAATTGCTTTTATTATGTTTAGAAATGTTCCTTGTATTCCTGATCTTTCTACGACCTTTATCATGAAGGGGTGTTGGATTTTGTCAAAGGCTTTTTCAGCATCTAAGGAGATGATCATGTGTTTTTTTTCTTTCAGTTTGTTTATATAGTGTATTACATTGACTGATTTTCGTATGTTGAACCATCCTTGCATCCCTGGGATGAATCCTACTTGGTCGTGATGGATGATTGTTTTGATGTATTCTTGGATTTGGTTTGCCAATATTTTGTTGAGTATTTTTGCATCAATGTTCATGAGGGAGATTGGTCTGTAGTTCTCTTTCTTTCTTGTATCTTTGTGTGATTTGGGTATCAGGGTAATTGTAGCCTCATAAAAAGAGTTTGGTAGTGTTCCTTCTGTTTCTATTGTGTGGAACACTTTGAAGAGGATTGGTATTAGTTCTTCTTTGAAAGTCTGGTAGAATTCTGCACTGAAACGATCTGGTCCTGGGCCCTTTTTGGTTGGGAGACTTTTGATGACTGTGTTTATTTCTTTAGGGGTTATTGGTCTATTTAAATGGTTTATCTGGTCTTGATTTAATTTTGGTATGTGGTATTTATCCAGAAAATTGTCCATTTGTCCTGGTTTTCCATTTTTGTGGAGTACAAGTTTTTGAAGTATGATCTGATGATTCTCTGGATTTCCTCGGTGTCTGTTGTTATGTCTCCCTTTTCATTTCTGTTTTTGTTAATTTGGGTGCTCTCTCTTTGCCTTTTGGTTAATTTGGCTAGGGGATTGTCTATCTTGTTAATTTTTTGAAAGAACCACCTTTTTGTTTCATTGATTTTTTGTATTATTCTCTTTTTTTTTTTTCGTTGATTTCCGTCCTCAATTTGATTATTTCCTGGCGTCTATTTCTCATGGGTGAGTTTGTTTCTTTTTGTTCTAGAGCTTTCAGTTGTGCTGTTAATTCATTGCTATGGGATTGCTCCATCTTCTTTATGTGTGCATTTAGAGCTATGAATTTTCCTCTTAGCACTGTTTTCATAGTGTCCCATGAGTTTGGGTATGTTGTACTTTCATTTTCATTGAATTCTAGGAACTCTTTAATTTCTTTCTTTATTTCTTCCTTGACCCATTGATGTTTCAGGTGGGCATTATTCAGTTTCCATGAGTTTGTGGGTTTTCTATAATTTTTGTTGTTGTTGAGGTCTAACTTTAAGGCATGGTGGTCTGATAAGATACAGGAGGTTATTCCCATTTTTTTATATCTGTTGAGATTTGTTTTGTGTCCAAGCATGTGGTTAATTTTTGAGAAGGTTCCATGGGGTACTGAGAAGAAGGTATATTCTTTTGTGTTAGGATGGAATGTTCTGTAGATATCTATTAGGTCCATTTGAGTCAAAACATCTGTTAGGTCCTTTATTTCTTTGTTAAGTTTCAGTCTGGTAGATCTGTCTTTTGGTGAGAGTGGTGTGTTAAAATCTCCCACTACTAATGTGTGTGGTTTGATGTGCATTTTAAACTTTAGTAGTGTTTCTTTTATGAATGTGGGTGCTTTTGTATTTGGAGCATAAATGTTTAGAATCGAGACTTCATCTTGGTGGATTTTTCCCGTGATAAATATGTAATGTCCATCCTGATCTCTTTTGATTGATTTTAGTTTGAAGTCTATTTTATTAGATATTGGGATAGCTACACCAGCTTGTTTCTTAGGTCCATTGGCTTGGAAAGCCTTTTCCCAGCCCTTTACTCTGAGGTAGTGTTTGTCTTTGAAGCTAAGGTGTGTTTCTTGTATGCAGCAGATGGATGGGTCCTGTTTTCTTATCCATTCTGTTAGCCTGTGTCTTTTTATAGGTGAGTTGAGACCATTGATATTGATGGATATTAATGACCAGTGATTGTTAATTCCTGTTATTTTTTTGTGGTTGTGTTGTGTTTTCCTTCTGTGGTGTATGTTGTTGTGGGATTATCTATTGCTTGATTTTTCATGGATGTGTTTAGCTTCTTTACATTTGATTTTTCCTTCTAGTGCTTTCTGTAGGGCTGGATTTGTGGACAGGTATTGATTAAATCTGGTTTTATCCTGGAATATTTTGTTTACTCCGTCTATGGTGATTGACAGTTTTGCTGGGTATAATAGTCTGGGTTGGCATCTGTGGTCTCTTAGTGTCTGCATGAGATTTGTCCATGATCTTCTAGCTTTCATAGTCTCTATTGAGTAGTCTGGTGTTATTCTGATGGGTTTGCCTTTATATGTTACTTGGTCTTTTTCCTTTGTGGCTCTTAATATTTTTTCTTTGTTCTGTGTGTTTAGTGTTTTGATTATTATGTGGCGAGGGGACTTTTTTTTGGATCCAGCCTATTCGGTGTTCTGTAAGCTTCTTGTATCTTCATATGTATTTCTTTCTTTAGGTTAGGAAAGTTTTCTTCTATGATTTTGTTGAATATATTTTCTGTGCCTTTGAGTTGGTATTCTTCTCCTTCTTCTATCCCTATTATTCTTAGATTTGGTCTTTTCATGGTGTCCCAAATTTCCTGGACGTTTTGTGTTATGACTTTTTTGTCTTTAGTGTTTTCTTTGACTGACGAATCTATTTTCTCTATTGTGTCTTCAGTGTCAGAGATTCTCCGTTCCATCTCTTGCAATCGGTTGGTTATGCTTGTTTCTGTAGTTCCTGTTCGTTTTGTCAGGATTTCTATTTCCAGCATTCCCTCAGCATGTGTTTTCTTTATTGTCTCAAATTCATTTTTCAGATCTTGGAATGTTTCTTTCATCTGTTTAATTGCTTTTTCTTGGCTTTCTTTGATTTCTTCCCATTTTTTTGTTCGTTTTTTCTTCCATTTCTTTAAGGGAGTTTTTTATTTCCTCTTTAATGGAGTTTTTCATTTCCTCTTTAAGGGAAGTTTTAATTTCCTCTTTAAGAGAGTTTTTCATTTCCTCTTTAAGGAAAGTTTTTATTTTCTCATTTAGGGAATGTTTTATTTCTTCTTAAAGGCCTCTATCATCTTCTTAAAGTCATTTTTAGGGTTGATCTCTTCTGTTTCTTCTGTCATGGTATGTTTGGGTCTTGCAGGTGTAGAATCACCAGGTTCTGATGTTGCCATATAGGTCTTTATGTTTTTGCCTGTATTTTTGCACTGGCGTCTACTCATCTTTTCCTCTGTGCGGTGCAGGTGGTGTCTGTGTCTGAGAGTGCCTCTCTTGTTCTAATTTTTAGTCTTGGTTTAGTAGGAGTTCTTGGTTAAATTGGTGCTATTGGGCTGTTTCTTCAGGGACAGCTGATTTCAGTCGGTGAATTATATACTTATGATTCTGGTGATCTGGTTTGGTGACTGGGTAGCGCCTTCTTCTGTGTTCCCAGGTCACGTTTTGTTCATTTGTCAACTCCTCAGCTGATCTTGTTTCTTCAGACTTCAAACTGTAGGCATCTGAATCCTCTCCCAGATGGGTTTCAGCTGATCAGGGTAGTCTCACCAACACCTTCAAGTTGTTGGATTTCACAGGATCAGCAGTTGGGCCCTGCCAACCTTATGAAATTCATTTGCCATCAGACTATGATAATTGGCAGAGATTCTAACCCCTCCCTTTAGGGAGAAACCTGCTGTTACTTCTTTCAGGGTCTTACAAGAAGGTAACACAATATTATCACACTACAAGACCTCCTGAGAGTGTAAACTAGAACTAATGAAGTTCACTATGTTCTCAGTAGCAGCAGTGTCCTCCGACAAATAGGTTTTTTTTTCTAAAACTAAATGGATCTGAGGGCAAACTTGAGCCTAAACTTCTAAATTGCTAACTAGGAGCTCACTCCAGCAGCCATCATTTAAATAACAATGCAAGAGCCACAGCCAGAGCCGGTTTAAAAACTAATGGCAACTCCTAGCTCTCCTAAAAAAGTGTCTTTTTCTCTCTCTTTCCTCTTTCTGGGATGACTTTTAAGTTCTTGGTAATTTACAAAAATCTTGGCCAAGTACAAGAACTTCAGATAACTCATCGCAAAAATGGGTCCTGCTTAGGGGACGCCCTACTATGACCTGTATGGATTCATCAGACACCGGAAGATGTTTGGAGGTTGGAATCCTAAACATCTGCCTTTATCCCTCTAAACTTATCTGCTAACTGCATCTCAGCTCACTTCTGCCTGTGAGTAGTCTCCACCCTTCTCCTCACCTTGCCATTTCAGGTGGCTATCTGGCTTGATACAGACTGGGTGCAGCTGCTACAAAAAAAAATCCTCCTTTGTTTTACTGTTTTATTGTGCTTATGTCATTTCATGATACACTTTAAAGGATTTATTAAATTGTTACTCTCCTTATATACTATATTTTAAATAAGAGTTCCTGTTTCTATATTAAAATAACTTAATATTTTTAAGGCTAAAGCTGACAGATATAAAACCTAAGTTCTAAGTTTATAAAGACAACTAACTTATAAATTGTTAAGAATAAGTTTACTTTAATTAAAGCTAATTAAAAAATAAAACTTGTTGATTGATTGGCTGACCTAAACTGTAAACTGTTAAGGATAAGTTGTACTTAAGCTATAAGCTATTAGAGATAATTATTAGGATACAAATTAAGGGTTAATCATCATAAATGATCAAATCTTCTAATGTATGCAAAATCATATTTATATGCATGTTGAGTATGCTGAATTTCATATAATCAATTCATTACTTAGCCCCCTAGCATTTAAAATGTTTAACCTTTGGACAAAACTACCATACCCCTTATTGCCAGGGTTTTGTCCAAACTATGCATTGAGGTCATTTAGATTATATCCCCATTTACCAGGCCTAAAAGATAATTTGCCTTGCTATCCAAATTCATAGAAAAGGTAGCTTGACAAACAGATTTCAAAATAAACTTTGACTGTTCCTTTGTTTAAAGGAATTCACCACATTGGCTGCTTTTAGTAATCAATCACCTATATCTCCTGATAAATTAAATACAAAAATGCTTTCAGATGTAAAAATTTTATAGGATATAAAGGATTAGATATAAAGAATGTTTAAGAACGTTAAGAAATAATTTATTACATATGCAACACAAGTAATTGGGGTAGAGAAATATAACATATAAACATCTAGATATGTTATAAATGATACATAAATCTCAATAAGTGACTTAAAGATATTGAGGATGTATGCCTAAGTTAGATCTATGGATAAGTTTTTTATTGAGGCCTGAGATCGATATATACGCTTTAAAAATAAACTTATGTATACCTTAATACAAAAGTCTATGGACCTCCTCAGAAGGGACACTGGGGATAATTATAGGCCGTAGCTCCTCAGCAGTACAAGGTTGTCCTAGGGATGTGCGATTCTGACTTTACTGAAGAGATTAAGATCATTGAACAATTCAGATTCATACAGGGCAGCGTCTAAGGGAGCTGCTGGTGTGGATTTTAGTGATATGGCCTTCTGGGTTCAGGAAATTAAATTTTCCAAACAACTAAACACTTAAAATACAGGGAAAGAAGATAATTGGCTTGCTAGACATAAACATAGATGTTTCTTATATTTCAGAAAAAGATTGGCCAAGTACTTAAGATGACTATTACTTCTTCATCTCTTACAGGCTAATAATGTAGCCAGAAGGTCAGGAAAATATAATGCTCCTATCTGGATCAAATAATGGCTTTTAAATGCTGAGAAAATTATAATTGCTACCTGTCTGGTGGAGGAAAAACTTAAATATTGGGCAAATAAAGTCCCCCACCAGCCCTTAAATCACCCCAATATCTTTTTATTTAGAAAAATCAGGCTTACAGATTGCTACAAGTCCTTAAAAAATTAAATAAAATTTATTAAAGCCAAGGAAAGTCTCACAGCCTGGCTTGCCATCTCCCAGGGCCATCCCCAGAATCAAAATAATAATAAAAACAATTGTCATAGATATAAAAGATTGCTTCTTTACCATCCCTCCTCAACCTAAAGATTGTCAGCATTTCACTTTTAACTTGCCTACTCACCCTGCCATGATGGAGGCCAAAGCTGACATACAGAGCAGGAAATGGGAGTTCTGTTTTATCCAGGACTCATTCATTGAGCAAAGTTCCTCATTATATATACAGATTAACTATCAAAACTAAGTGTCAATTATAGCTTTCTCACAGTCCCCCAACCTATATGTATGTATATACATATATCTTACAATACATTTATTGTACAGATGATATTATATTTATATCAAACTATGAAACTTGTGAGTCTATAGAATGGCCAATAGCTCTACAGGATATACTGACACCTTTTCATATGTCTGTCCAACAGTTATAAATTCTCTCCCTATGGAAGCTTACCCACCAGGCTTATGTCCTTATGATTTATGGTTATAAAATAAAAAATAATACACCATTTTTTCACTGCTTTTTAATTTTAGGAATGCCTTGAACTCATATATAGACAACAGCCTTACATATACTTCAAGAGCTCTTAAGAATTGGTGCTTAATTTTTCATATCCCCCCACTACAAGTATTCCTCATCACCACCAGGCCAAGTAACAAAGTTACACCTAAGCCTCTATGATCTCCTCACTGATATTTAAAAAGGTCCTGATGTTTTCATAATGTCAGGAGGAGGATACATGTCTTTATAGGACATTGACCGCCTTTATGAATCCTGGATTGCCTGGTCACACCATATATTGGCAGCTGCAGGACAAAGGAGCTCTAAAGCTGCCAGTCTAAATACAGGCTGTTATTTACCCCTAGATTCTTAAATATTGAGCCTTAAATATAAATAAATTGATACAATTCCAGATACTTTTGATGAACTTTTTATCAAAACTTATAGAAATATGATTAGAACTAATAATACTGTTTTAAATGTATTTTATTAATTTTTGTCAAAATATATATGAGACTTGAGAGATATATAAATGACACATTTCAGATTTCATTCTCTGGCTATCCTGATGTTTTTTTTTTTTTTTCCCCCGCTTATAAAGTTTATTAGAAACAAAGGACAGAAAGTGCAGGCCTGTGGGAGAGACACATGCGTGGAGAAGGGAAGAGGAATATCGCGCCGGACTTTTAAAACCGGCTGGGGGCGTGGCCAGGTCATGTCACTACTCTACGCGTGTGCGTAGAGCACATGGTCATGTTGCGCGCTTACATCACCATGCAATGCCACGGGACTCTGATCACGCAAGACCCCTTGGCCCGGAACTTGCTAGGTGGAGACATCCGGGCCCACCGGGTATCCTAGCTACGAAAAGACGCTCTTGATGCGGAAGTGGCTAGGCGGAAGTGTCCGCCCAGTAAAGGGAACCGCGTTGTGAACCCTTCATTCCCGACTCTTTTACTTTTAAAAAGGAAAAAATTGTGGTTGACTGGGTGCGGGGGCGACGTTTCTCTTAAAGACTGCTTCCAGCTGAATAGTGGGCGTCGGTTGGCTCTTGGGGGGAGGGTGAAGGGTATCTTGTGAAGTCCGGGAATGATGATGGGGGGTCCTGGAACGATGTTCTGCCTTCTCCTGGTTCCGCAGCTGTCCATCCGTACTGGTGCTGGGGCCTCCCATTTAACAAGATACTGTTGACATAGAGAGAGCTTAGAGAGAAAGAACCATTATTATTTTGTTTTGGAGTTGGCATTTGTCTGAGGTAGATTTGGCCTGCCCAGATAGAGGCATGTGACATTTACCTGAGGTAGATCTGGTCTTAGTACTCTGCTTAATTTCTATCTGAGACAAGCCTCATTAGAGGTAATTCATGTAAGGCACCTGTTTTCCTCAGGCAAGCCTTGCTGGAGGTAGTTTATTTAAGATACCTGTTTCCCTTACTAGGTTAACACTTGGGAACCACAGGTGATCAGTTGCTGAGTATTGAACAATGATAAATTATTGTATTACATTATTCCTTACCGCCTGGATATTTTTGATGGTCCTTTTTTTGTCTCCGGCTCTGTGTGGCCCTGGTTAGAAAAGGAAGGGGTGGTACCTTATTCCTCTGGAATTGGTGGCAAAGCAGGGGATCCTGATGTCCTCTGGAGCTTGAGAGTGAGAGGCCCTGTCTGTTTCACTGTATATGAAGAGAGATTCTTCTGGGATGGAGGTGAGATAAAAGGTTTTAGGTGAGACAGGTGGACCCAGTGAGGAAAGCCCTCGAGTTTAGCAGCTGTAGGGGTTACAAGAATTACTTTGAAGGGTCCCTGCCACTTAGGGGAAAGGGGTGAAAGGCGCTGACCCGGAGGGGAAAGAAGAACCTGATCTCCAGTGTGTATTGGAGGTGGGCAAGGATTGTCACATGGCTGAGGCAGTGAACAGTCCGCATAGCTCCATAGAATAGACCTTAGGTAACATAAAATAGGAGTTAACAGGCTATCTGGAACAGCTGGAGGCTTGGAAAAAGACCTGGTGTTAGAACTAGTCTGAGGAGATATTTAACTTTTCCTGCTGCATGGCCATTATATGGCCTGAGACACAGATCCTCCTTTTGCTGTGGGAAGTCCACGCTCCCTCCAAATAGCAGCGTGGGACAGGAGGATATGAAAAGCATATAAGAATGTATGTGTGAGAGGGATGCCTCTGAAAATACAATTAAATGGCGGTGTCTGCTGAGGTAGATAAGGCTGTCCCCTGTACCCGACAATAAAGGAGAGGTGGCATCCCAAGACTCCCAGGACTGAGTCAATGGCTCTGGTGTCCAGAAGGAAAGAAACGGATCGCTTCCCTGCTGCGTTCTGGGTTCCCTGTCATGTCTGTAGCCAAGCCTAGGTCTGTTGGAGGTCTTAGCTTGATGTACCCATGCATCTTGGTGCCTGGGGGCAGTCAGCTGACTCTGTCTTTCTAGGTGGCACTTTTAACAAGGCTGTTGATGGCCTAGCAGAGCATTCAGTAGCCCGTGGGCCTTTTCCTCATTTAAAACAGGGACCCAACAGCTTTTGGAAGTCAGCGAGTGCCAGCACTTGGCAATTTTGTTTTCGGGCTTTTATCTCTTCCCTGGCACACCTTAAATGCCACAGGTGACTCTTTTGCCTGTGGGGTCAGGAGCCTCGCTCTCTAGATGCTTAAGTTTTAGTCAGGTAGGTCTGGGGAACAAGAGACAGATTCGTCCTTATCCTGAATTATTTACTGGTTTTAGGGCAGCCTTACGGAGGCCTGTCAGGAGACAGGTAATAAACCTATCTCTGGCTAGACAGCCACTCTGGGTGTTGTAGTCCCAGTGTGGCTCCTGGTCAGGAACCGCTTCGGCTCCTGGGGGGTGTGAAAGGTTAGTTGGATGAATTTCATCTGCGTGAATCCTAGCCTGCTTCCCATACCCGCCTGAGCTCCTCAGAAGGTCATGAAAGGTGAGACTATAAGATTGAGTTATATATTGAAACTGTTTAATAAAGGAAGCAGAATTAGACATATAAGAACCCAGCTTTATGAATTTTAATTATTGGTTCCTTAGCAAGATCTAGAGTCAGAAATTCTGGAGTCAGAGAATCCTCTGGTTTATGTATAGCTAGGAGCATATGAGCAGGAGAGAAGGAAACGAGAAGAGACAGTTTAGTGATGAGAGAGAAGAAAGCAACTCTTTCCATTTGCCTGAACGCCGACAGTGATTGGATAGCTCCCGTGAAATATCGGGATCCAAGGAGCCGCTTGGTGGCCCTTTGTTATCTTTTAAAGCATACTTTGGCCATCTCCTTTTTTTTTTCTTTAACATAAACGAGTTAGCTTAGAAATCTTTATGTGAGGCATTAAACTGAGAGGTTTTAAAGCTTCAACAAGACAGCCCAATGGAGAGGAAGGAGTAACAGAGTTGGAAGCCTTGTTTCCCATGTCTGCAGCAGAGGCAGAAAAATAATAAAAAAATAAAAATAAAAATAAAAATAAAAATAAACGTAATCCGGAGCCAAGACCTCAGGCGTCCCCAGGGTCTAGGACGGATTTCAGGCACAGGCTGCTCCTAGGCTCGTCAGCCAAAGAAGCAGGGGCCCCCTCCACGGTGGGGGGTGGAATCTCTGAGAATCTGGACAGCGCGCTTGTCTTCCCGTCGGAAGAATGGGCGCGTCGACCCACGTGGATTCACAGGGGCGCACCCGACGGTGGCCCCCAACACGAAAAATATCTCAGGCTGCAGGCGTGGGAGACGGCTAGAAAAAGTTTGGCCAGTTGGCCAGCGATAGGGGCCGACCGTAGCCAATGAAGACCATGGTCGGGGGTTCCCCGGTCTCAAGAACACGTGTGAGGCGCCGGACAATTAACGGTTGTTCCCACCGGTTCAGCAAACCGTTTATGCCGGCCGAAAGTGGGGAGCACTCACCAATCCGGTCGGTGTTGGATGTAGTTTGGATGCGATTCAGGCTAATGGAGAGCGGTCTGTCGCGTACGGAGCAGATTCCCCGGTCCCCGGGCTGCCGGCGGAAAGTGCCGGCAGTGCCCGCTCTGTTTCGGCACCAAAAATGTTAGTTTTCTGTCTGCGTTGTGTTCTTACCCTGCAAGGAACGTCATGAAACACGACAGAATCCGCTTATAGAGTTTATTAGAAACAAAGGACAGAAAGTGCAGGCCTGTGGGAGAGACACGTGCGTGGAGAAGAATCCTGATGTTTTGTTGAGGTTCCAAGGACTCATAATTTTGCTCTGATAAAGTTCACCACTGTTATATTGCTAACATGTCTAAGATTTTGTCTATTAAGAAGGTTCTTATAAGCTTCAGAAGATCACGCTGGCGATGCGCCCACAAGCCAAGAAAGACTGGGAGGAATTCAACCTGACTACAGTTTATATCTCCCACTAACAAATTTTCTTTTTCTCCTCTGGGGGTGGGGTCAGACTGCCCACAATTGCAAAATTTATTGGAGGGAGGAAAGCGGAGGATGCCCCAACCCATGACTGTAGTCACTTTGGCTGTCCTCCTGGGGGTCGGGGCTACAGGGACTGGTACTGGTATAGCTTCCCTGGTTTTATCTAATCAACATTGTTCAGACCTTAGAATTTCCATAGATGAAGATATAGCACAGCTTGAGCGAGGCATTTCCGCCCTTGAATCCTCCCTCACCTCCCGTTCAGAGGTAGTCCTTCAAAACCGCCGCGCGTTCAACCTCCTCTTTTTACAGCAAGGAGGTCTCTGTGCTGCTCTTAAGGAAGAGTGCTGCTTTTATACTGATCACACAGGAGTAGCAAGGGATAGCATGGCCAAGGTCCACAAAGGCTTAGAGAAGCGCAAAAAAGAAAGAGATCAAGAGCTAGGCTGGTTCCAAAATTGGTTCTCTGCATCTCCCTGGCTAACCACCCTCCTGCCATCCCTTCTGGGACATTTGGTTGGCCTCATTTTGTCTTGACATTCGGCCCCTGGGCCTTGTCTCAACTAACTTGATTTGTTCCCGGTCAGCTGGCCGAACTTCAGGCAAAACAAATTCAGGTTCATTACCATCGCCTCGACCTCCATGATCGTGGTCTCAATGAACCAGATAAAGACTCCATATCAGCGCAGGCCCCTCTGCTCAGGGGAGGATGCACCTGTGCCTGGGAGCTGGAGCCCACTGCATAGGGGATTGAGGGTGCAGCCGGGACTGCAGAAGGCAGGGAGACTAAAGTGCTCCACCACCCTGGTGCCCTGGATGACGTGCTCTATTGCACAGTGGTTATGCAGACCCTATACTCTTTCCTGCCAGATTCAAACCCACCCCCTGTAAAAAACTGCATTGTTCCAGCTTCCTTCGGGGCATGTGGGGACGCCTACATGGACTGACAGTCAACAATGGAACTTATCAGGGATAGAGCCTCTGTCACCCCTCCCCTGTCATGGCAAAAATATTTGGGCCTCCTTTCTTTGTTTTGCTATACGTATAGAAGGGGGAGATGTCAGGGACCAAACATGAACCATGGAAAAGTACTAGCTAGGCCAGAGAACAAGCCCCTGCCCTAAACCAGATGCCCCCAAAGAAAAAGAACAAGTCAGGTAGGTCAGGTAACATAGCAACAGAACAATGGGCCCTGACCAGTGGCCGTATCATCTAGCAGCCTCACAACTTGCACATAGTCCTTCACCTGCACATATGGCACGTCATGCACCCCATCCCTCTTTCCTGCCCCCTTCCATGCTATATAAGCCTTGCTGAGGAGAATAAATTTTGCAGCTTGATCAGAGCACTGTCTTGATGTCTTCTCTCGTATCTCCCCTCTACCTTTCATTCTCTCCCACAGGTGGGTCGCCCCTGTTGACACCACGCTGACCGGGGCAATCTCTACATTTTTCCATCATGATCTCATTGTCTTTTGCTCATAGAATCCCTCCTCTCTCCCATCAATTGAACTCCTGGAGCTCAGCCTGGTGCCTAGCCATGGATCTCTGTATCTGCTTCAGTCACTGGATGAAGGCTCATGGGGACTCCTCAGTTATTGGTCCATAGTTCATGCATGTCTACTAGTTTGGCTGGTCATCTCTGTACTTTTTCCAATCATGGTCTCGATATCTGTTGCTCATAGAATCCCTCCTCTCTCTCATCAACTGGATTCCTGGAGCTTGGCCTAGAACCCAGCCATGGAACTCTGCATCTGCTTCCATCAGTCACTGGAAGAGGGCTCTATGAAGACAGAGTATTCAGCCATCTGATCACCAGAGTAGGACAGTTCAGGCAATGTCTCCACTATTGCCAGTAGTCTAAGGTGGGGTCATCCTTGTGGATTCTTGGGAACTTCCCTAGTACTCTGTTTCTCCCCATTCCCATGATGTCTTCATTTATCATGGTATCTCTTTGCTTGCTCTCACACTCTGTCCCTGTTCCAGCTGAAGCCTCCCATTTCCTTAAGTTCTCATCCCTCATTCCTTCCCTGCCATTACCCCCCTGACCTCCAGTTTGTCTATGTAGAGCTCATCTATTTCTGCTTTGCTGGGCCATCCATGTGTCCTTCCTAGGGTTCTCCCTGCTTGTTAGCCTCCCTGGAGCTGTGGGTTCCAGTCTGGTTATACTTTGTTTTATACATCTAATATCCACTTATGAGTGAGTACATCCCATGTTTGTCCTTCTGAGTCTGTATTACCTCACTCGGGATGATATTTCCTAGTTCTATCCATTTGTCTGTAAATTTCATGATGCCATTATTTTTCTCTGCTAAGTAGTACTCCGTTGTGTATATGTACCACATTTTCTTAATCCATTCTTCAGTTGAAGGATATTTAGGTTGTTTTCAGGAATGGGGAATGGTTATCAAATATTGTCCAAGATTAATGAGGGATGATGACCTAGATAAGATGGAACTACAACCAATGTGAACAATATCAAGCAAGAAACACATACTAAAATCTAGAGAGGTCTAGAGCGTAGGTAAATGGTATGTTACAAAGATCATTCCAAAAGGTGTCCTATCCTAAAGAACCTGAATCGAATACTTAATATATTCTATTCTATCTAAGATTATATATATATATATATATATATATATATATATATATATATATATATATATAAAGTTGTAACTATAACTGCTAGTCTTCAGTCCCATCAAAGACCTGAGAAGGAATATAATGGTACCTGAGAAATAGAAGATGGATGCAAGCAACTTTCAGGAATCTTGCAAGAATAGACAGACACAGCTGGCAGCCTGGACAGTCACCAAATGCTTCTCAGTATTGTTGGTGCATTCAAATTGGCTATAGGCCTGGAGTATCTGACAGACTCTTTTCAAAAGCAGAATTCTGAAAGACCATCTTACCCTGTCTTGGCAGAGTTCAGAAATCACTTTTCCTTGTGTCCCATTTGTCCAGAAGGACAGCACTTATATTGTCAGCAGTAGAGGCAAGGGCTCAACTTTGCCCAACAGGCCATTGTGTGCCAAGAAGACAAACTTCCACATGGAAATGTCTTAGAAGCCCAACATTCTCTTGAGATCAAATTTTTGCTGCCAGGTGCAATTGTGTCTCATCTCAACAGAATTCTAAGTTATTTAAATGTCATATTCTCTAGGTTTATGAAGTGTTTGAATATTACCTGTCCATCCAACCTATGTATCTGTGAATCTGGATAACCTAACTTACATAACTATAGAGATGACAAGCAAAGGTGACTATAAATCTGGAAGTCTTATCTTCCTAAATAACCTAAGGACTAAGGCTTCATGTAAACAAGGTAAACAGTCTATAAGCAAATGTGTGGTAAAGAACAATGACTTCAAAATTGTGACAATACACAAGATTTTATAACAGAGGTAGGAATGTATAGTACAATATTCAATATGACAATAATCTTAAATATATATCAATATACAGAATATCGTAGACAGAAGTAGGGCATACATACAGTATGACAGATATAATTTACAGTTGTATCAATATAAAAATTATCTTAAACAGGAATATAAAAGTAGTTTACATTTGTATCAACGTATAAGAATCCATGTAAATGTAACCAACCGTCTTATTAAATAAGAAACACAGAACCAATGAAAAGAAGAAAGCCAAGAGGTCAGAGCTAAGAGCTAAAACCTTATACTTTCTCCTGTGGAGGTCCTACCTCTCTGAAAGAGAGCTACTTCCTGTCTTAAAGTCTTTATATAGACTTTCTGTTCTGCCTTCTCATTGGTTGTAAACCCAGCCACATGACTGCCTCATCACTGCCTGTCTGTATAGACCTCCAGATCTTCTATGGTTGCTATTGAGATTAAAGGCATGTGTATCCAATGCTGGCTGTATCTGTGAACACACAGAGATTTACCTAGCTCTGCCTACCAAGTGCTGGGATTACAAGTGTACACCACCAATGCCCAGCTTTCCTATGGCTTGCTAATAGCTCTGACCCCCGGGCAACTTTATTTATTAACATTCAAATAACATTTTAATACAAATAAATTATCACCATAAAGCCATAACAGTGCAAATTATCTAAGGCTGCTATTTTACTAAATTTGTTTACTATTATATACATTAATCTACCATAATACCTTATACCTATCCATTCCATTTCTTCTCCCCCCCCCTTTTTTGAGGCACTTTCTCTTTTCTTAAGGAGAATATTGAGTTTAATATTTTCTTCCACCCCAACCCTATAACCATCATCCATAACCCTGAGAAATATGAAACCTTAGGGAGAAGGGGAGTCTTTTTCTTAGAATTGCTTCCTGCTGTTTAGGGGGTGGTGCTATCTTTTTTGGGTACTGTAAGAAAGCTCAGATAGTTAAATCTCAGTTAGACTAACTGTAGATTCCACAGCAAGTCTCAGAGTAATGGGTAAGATTATCTGAAATTCTGGCAAGAAGTGTAGTATGATGATGAGTACCATGGCATCATTCTGGATTGGGAAGAGTTGTTGTTGTTGGGGCCCCATCTTCCTACTGGAGACGTCAGATATTGCTATCAGAAAAACTTATTTTTTTATCAAAATGGAAAGTTTGGATTTAAAGATGACATGACATGTAAGAAGGGATTCGGAGAAATCAAGAGTAAGCATGGAGAGAATTAGAATCTTGAAGACAATGGTCCCTTTTGATTGATTTCCTTCTGTCCCACAAGAGAGGACTCTTCTGGTATGGGACTGAAGAACCTCTCAACCTTTTCTTTTAGCAATACACTTGGGTTTAGAGAAGGAGTGAGCCAATTCCATCTACAAAGCCAGCTTGGTTTATAATTGAATTGGAACCACAACTTTTCTAGATCGATAGGGATATAGATGTTAGACAAAGAGATTTTACCCTGTGTAGATTATTATCAATAGATTCCTCCTTTCTGCTGTAAACATCTGGATATCCAAGGCCTTATGATTTCTGGAAGATGGGTATTTCCATTATCCTGGAAAGACAAAAACAGAACCCTACCCCAACCTTTGATTGTTAAATTTTTCTTACAACTTGTAGAGATGTCACATTGGTGGATGAGCTTTTACTTCTCCTCATCAAGGAGTTTCTCCTGTTCAAATCGAATTTTTATTAATTTTGTTGGTATCCATAGCTTTTCTTCTCCTGCAGAAACAAAAGCAAAACCCCTTCCCCAATGTAGAACATATCCAACTTTCCATTCTGAGGACAACACATCTTTGATATAAACCAGTTGGTTTAGCTCAGGAGTTTTGTCTGTTATCCAATGTCTCTCCGCAGCTATTGCTCCTTTCTCATCAGCATTGAGAAAATTCAAAGTTAATAAAGCACTATGCAATCTATTTCATGGAATCATTGTTACCTGTTGCTGTTCATCTAGCATATTCTTTAAAGTTTGATTGGATCTTTCTATGATTGCTTGGCCTGTGGGATTGTGTGGTATAACTGTAACATGCTTTATATTGTAATAAGCAATTTTATTTTATTGGAGACATATGCTGGGGCATTGTCTGTCTTAATTTGTGCAGGTATTCCCATGATGGCCATAACTTTTAATAGGTGTGTAATCACAGAATCAGTCTTTTTAGAACTCATAGGAGTTACCCACTGAAATCCTGAATAGGTGTCAATGGTATGGTGTACATACTTTAATTTTCCAAATTCTGCAATCTGTAACACATCTAGCTGCCATATTTCAGTTCTTTGTATACCCTTTGGATTGCTCCCTGCAGGTATTAGAGTTTGATTATAGAAGGAACAGGTAGGACATTTTTTTCACAATATCCTTAGCTTGTTGCCAAGTGATGGAAAAATCCTTCTTCAAACCTTTGCTATTTACATGGTGTTTCTTATGAAATTCTGAGTCTTCTAGCACATTACCTATTAGTAACTGATAAATCTCATAAATACTTTGTGCTAGAAGTCCTGGCAGACCTGTATGGGATCTGATATGTGTTATATATGTAGGGTGTTCCCTTTTTCTGATGATTTCCTGCAATTATATGAATAATGAAGTTAATTCTGTATTATCAGGAATAAATTCAGCAGTTTCAATATGTAAAACAACTCTCTCTGCATATTGAGAGTCACTGACTATATTGAGGGGTTCTGTGAAGTCCATCAGTACCATAAGAATGGCATACAGTTCTGCCGTTTGTACAGAGTTGTACCACTTTACTTAAGTCTCCTGATTTGTATCCTGCTTTTCTTGAATTATTTGCATCTGTATAGAATGTGAGGACTCCAGAAATTGGTTTTTGTCATACAATGTGAGGAAGGACCCATTCAGTCTTCTTTATGAATTCTATTCTCTTGCTTTTGGGATAATGGTTATTAATCTCTCCCAAAAAGTTACCGCAGGCTCTCTTCCAGTATTTATTATCTTTCCATAGTGATGAAATTTCCTCATTAGTTAAAGGTACTACAATTTCTGCTAGGCCCATTCCTGTCAACTGGTGAGGTCTTAGTTTACATTTTGAATCAAATCAGAGAT
>NC_051068.1:17359315-17449064 GCF_004664715.2 Peromyscus leucopus | reverse complement strand
TATATTCAGAATGTTGAATGCTAAGTACAGCTTATACCGTGTATTTGATACAGTGCTTTGAAATTTTACTCTTCAAAAAATTACTCTTATAAAGACAAAAAAACCTCATTTTTTTTCTTTTTTTCTTTTTCTTTTCTTTTCTGTTATTTTACAATACCATTCAGTTCTACATATCAGCCACGGGTTCCCTATTCTCCCCCTCCCACCCCCTCTCCTTACCCCTGCCTACCCCCCATTCCCACCTCCTCCAGGGCAAAGCCTCCCCTGAGGACTGCGATCAACCTGGTAAACTCAGTCCAGGCAGGTCCAGTCCCCTCATCCCAGACTGAGCCAACTGTCCCTGCACAAGCTTGAGGTTTCAAACAGCCAACTCATGCAATGAGTACAGGATTTGGTCCCACTGCCTAGTTGCCTCCCAAACTGATCAAGCCAATCAACTGTCTCACCTATTCAGAGGGCCTGATCCAGCTGGGGGCCCCTCAGCCTTTGGTTCATAGTTCATGTGTTTCCATTCATTTGGCTATTTTTTTCAATAATCGAGTAAAACCGAAATTTACTATAAGCCACAGTTGTCCTAGGGACCTCCATGCTATATATATAGCCTCCATGGTTCTGTGGGTTGTGGTCTGATTGTTCTTTATTTTATATCTATAATCCACTTATGAGTGAGTACATACCATGACTGTCTTTCTGGGTTTGGGTTACCTCACTCAGGATGATTTTTCTAGTTCCATCCATTTGCCTGCAAATTTCATGCTTTCATTGTTTTTCTCTGCTGAGTAGTACTCCATTGTGTATATGTACCACATTTTTTTCATCCATTCTTCCATTGATGGGCATCTAGGTTGTTTTCAGGTTCTGGCTATTACAAATAGTGCTGCTATGAACATAGCTGAGCATGTATCTTTATGGTATGAATCAGCATTCCTTGGGTATATGCCCAAGAGTGGGATGGCTGGATCTTGAGGTAGTTTGACCCCTAATTTTCTGAGAAACTGCCATACTGATTTCCACAGTGATTGTACAAGTTTACATTCCCACCAACAGTGGAGGAGTGTTCCCTTTGCTCCACATCCTCTCCAACATTGGCAGTCATTGGTGTTTTTGATCGTAACCATTCTAACAGGTGTAAAGTGGTATCTCAGAGTTGGAAAACCTCATTTAAAAAAAAACCCTTTTTTCAATAAAATATGTTCTTAAAAAACTGCTGTACATAAATTGTGTAAAAACCAAGGTCTTATATTCTGTACTTAAGTACTTAATGGGCACTTGTCACTTATGAATAATCTTTGAAAATATTTAGTCTTCAAATAACATTACCTGGTCTCTGTTTACCCCACTTTATAGATCAGGCAGTGTCATAATTGTAGTGGTATTCTAATTGTACTGAAATGTGATTTTGATTGTATGTTAATAAATAAAGTTGCCCGGGGGTCAGAGCTATTAGAGCTATAGACAGAGTGTGGCGGTGGTGGCACATGCCTTTAATCCCATAGATGTCTGTGTGTTCAGGGATACAGCCAGCATTGGAGACATATGCCTTTAAGACCTAGGGGGCTGTACATTCAGACAGTAACGAGGCAGTCATGTGTTTGGGTTTACAACCAATGAGAAGGCAGAACAACATACTATAAAAAAAATGAACAGACAGGATATAGCTCTCTTTCGGGAAGCTGGGACACCACAGGCGGAAGGGTGAGATTTTAGCTCTGAGCTCTGACCTCTCGGCTTTCTCTTTTACATTGTTTCTGTGTTTCTTATTTAATAAGACTGTTGATTTCATCAATATCTGGCACCCAACGTGACAAGAATCCATTAAAAACTGCTTGGCTTGGCGGCAGGCAGCCGGCAGTGGCAGGTGGCAGCAGGCGCCCATCGGCTTCTTCGTCCGAGCGACAGCTTCTTAGCCTTAACCTTCTAGGTCTGCTTGATCTCAGGCTAGACTATTGGTGAGCTGCTTGCTTAAATCCTGCTTGCTTAAAGCCGGTGTTACAGGTGTTACAAACAACTCAGACCTGCCCTGCCGACAGGACCCTGCTTGTAAAGCCAACGCATGTGGTCGGAGCTTAAGGAAGCCAGACCCAAGCCTTGACTCGGCACAAGAGGGAACACGTGGCTGGATTTAAGCTTTAGCCGGCTAAGCTTTCTTGTGCATTCTCTCTCTCTCTCTTTCCTCTCTCTCTCTGTCTCTCTCTCTCTCTCTCTCTCTCTCTCTCTCTCTCTCTCTCTGTCTCTCTCTCTCTCTCTCTGGATTTACACCTGGGACACTAGGTGGCTGTTTTGAAAATCCCCTCGGATTTCTACTGTTCTACGCAGATTTGGTAAGTCATAACATATCAGATATTTTAAAGGAACTATCTAAAAGAGAATTTTTTTTCCACATTAAAAAACAAATGGGTTTTATGTGTACATTGGAAGAAAATTGGTTTTTGTTCGAAATTTTAGGCAGTCTGACAATGGAACAACTATATAATATTAGTACTGGTGGAATTATGCAGCTTATCACTATGCTGTAGTGGGTAGCCATTCCAGCTTGGATCTGGAAGTTCCAACCCCCATTGAGACTCTGGCAACTGTCACACCTAAGAGGCAGGGCGAGGGGAGGCGCCTGGAGACCCGAGAGCTGGATGGGCCAGCGCTCTCTCGGTGCGCTCTCTTGGTGCCAGGACACTGAACTGTGGAAGTTAACAGTGCAGAGCTCCGGAGAACACTGCTGGACTGCGTTACACCTTCCCTAGACCCTGCGACCTACCCATTACTTAATTTGTGAGTTACGCCATTAAATAAATATCCTTTTAACTACGTGGAGTGGCCAAAATAATTTCTCCAATATCTG
The DNA here is from genome assembly GCF_004664715.2 of Peromyscus leucopus. Classification (NCBI taxonomy): domain Eukaryota; kingdom Metazoa; phylum Chordata; class Mammalia; order Rodentia; family Cricetidae; genus Peromyscus; species Peromyscus leucopus. Next base: position 17,446,228 of record NC_051068.1, on the reverse strand, counting down.
GCGCTCACGTGGGGCAAACTCCAAAGGCCTGGGCGGCTCCCGCCGTCTCCTCCCTAGCTGGCGGGTACCTAAACCCACCTGCAAAATTCCATATAACCAGGGAACACCTACACGGTTCCATTCCCAAAAAAGGGAGCAGCTAGTCTGATCTCAATTCCCTAGCTTAGCCCCAGACCAGCGAAAGAGGCAGGAGAGTGCTAGCTCCGATTTCCACCATCTCCGCCATTTCCTCCACCATCCAAGCCAAGATCGCCAGCAGGCCCTGTTTCGGAGCTGTACCAACGCCATCTGCTGGCTGAAAAGTGCTACTACACGCCGCCAAATCCAGGAAAGGTAAGCATATTGTTTCAAGTAAAGGTACTTGATAATTTTACACCTTAAAATTGACTAACAAATTTTGAGTAATTTGTGTAATATGGCCGACAACATTACCTCACAAGAATTTAAAAACCTTCTTGCCTGTATAATGAATGACATCTTCCTGGAAATATACGACATTCCTAAGGCATATCTGGGCTATACCATTTTGGCATTCATCATAATAATTCACACAGTGTTCAAACACTGGTTTAAGAACAAAGATGAGTCATTATTGGGACTGATACAGGCTTTAAAAGATAGCAATGAAGGCTTACAGAAAAAGATTCTCTCTCTGGAATCTGCTTTAAAAGATAGCAATGAAGGCTTACAGAAAAAGATTCTCTCTCTGGAATCTGCTTTAAAAGATAGCAATGAAGGCTTAGAGAAAAAGATTCTTTCTCTAGAATCTGCTAATCAGGATTTACAAAACAGGCTTGTACCCAAAATTGATTTTATTGATAATAAATATGAATATTTAATGGATAGAACACTAACTCTCCAGAGTGTGGCTACTCAGACAGTATATAAGGAAGAAAGATTATTGTTAATTGATAGGATAAGGTCCATGGAATCATGTGTTTCTGAGGAACATAAAAACTTCTATGATTCCATGAGAAATATGGAGTCCCTTGCAAGAGAGGAGGTTCACTCCCTGGAACAGACCCTAGGTGCTCATTTGCAAGCCCTAGAAGAAACTCTCAGTAAACATGACAAGGGAACTAATAAGCAGAAGGGCAAGACCATAGAGGTTGTAACATCTCCAAATGGCTCTCATACAATGGCTTATCCTGTTATTGTCCATGAGAAGCCAGCAGATGACACACACCCCGAGCCATATATGACATATACATTACAACCAATTTTAACAAGGGACTTTAAAAATATAAAGGAAGCAGTAGTTACATATAGGATACATTCCACATATGTAAAACAGATGTTAAATTCGTGGTCTACCTCACATAGAATCATTCCAGATGACTGGCATCAGTTAATTTCAGCTGTTCTAGAATATAGCCAGCAGTTACAGTGGAAAAGCTGGTTGAGAGAAGAGGCAAAAAATTTAGAACAACAAGGTAAAATCAGAGGTTTTGTGATCTCCCAAGATCAAATACTTGGTGAGGGATGTTTCGCTGACAGGAATGTACAAGCCACTTATGATGAGCATACAATATCCCTATGCCGTACAGCAGCTCTAAATGCTTGGGAAAAAATTCCAGAACCTGGAAAACCAACTGAGGTATACACAAAGATATTTCAGGGACCGCACGAACCCTTCACTGATTTTTTACAAAGACTGAACACAGCTATAACAAGAGCTGTGTCAGACAAAGAATTAAGAAAAGTATTAACTGAGTCCTTGGCGTTCGACAATGCTAATGCAGAATGCAGAAGAATACTTACACCATTAAAGATCAGATCAGCTCCTTTGGAAGAATGGATTCAATATACTAATGGTGTTCAGTCTCTTAACTACAGTAATGAGGCTTGGATAAGAGAGACAAATCCCAGAGGTGAAAGAAGGCCCCGTGTTACCAAATGATTTAAGTGTGGTGCACCAGGTCATATAAGTAAAAACTGTACATGGGGTACTCCTAGAAGCAATACTCCTTCTATGAATAGCCTAAACAGGAGACCCCAACCACCTCCTGGATTATGTAGAAGATGTGGCAAAGGCCTACATTGGACCAGTGAGTGCAGATCAAAAATAGATATACAAGGCAACCCTTTACTGGCGGGAAACGCCTCAGGGGGCCTCTTGCAGGCCCCTAAACCAAACATAGTATGAACATTCCCAGCCACTGTGGAAGAAATTTCTCCAATACTATGCAAATCCACATTTTAATATTTAACATTTAAAAAGATAATCAATTTAAGTGCCAGGATAACAGCTTTAGAAGAACTTGTTAAACCTGTAAAAATTCAGACAGAAGAAATTAACAGTGAAGTTGTTTCAAGTCGTGATCATAAAGTTGCAGAAAGAAAGCCTGTTTTCACACAGTCACCCTTAATTTCTCCTGTAACTGTACAGCAGATGCCTGATCAAATGTCTACACAAAATATTTGGGCTCCAATTGAAATGTTGGATTTAAAAAGGTTTAAGGAGGCAATAGTATCTTATGGCATGCATTCCCCATATGTAAAGCAAATGTTAAACTCTTGGTCAACATATAATAGGATAGTACCACAGGACTGGCGGGACCTTGCACAAGGTGTTCTGGAACCCAGCCAGAGACTTCAATTACTGACCTGGTTTAAGGAGGAGGCTAAAAACATCGAAAAACAATGGAGGGATAAAGGAATACAAGTTTGCCAGGATCAGCTTATTGAAGAAGGCCAATATGCTTCAGTACAAACACAATGTTTATATGATGTCCAAACCCTAATTTTATGTCGAACAGCAGCCTTGAATGCATGGGACAGAGTTGAGGAACCAGGAAAAAAATCTGAGTCATTTACAAAGGTGATGCAAGGCCCAAAAGAGTCTTTTACAGATTTTTTACAAAGACTGGCTTCAGCAGTAAAGAGAATGGTCTCGGATTCAGAAGCTGGTAAGGCAATAATAAAATCTTTGGCCTTTGAGAATGCGAATGCAGCATGCAAAAGAATAATCAGGCCATTAAGGGCAAGATCTGCACCTATGGAAGATTGGATTAGAGAAACAATTAATGTTGAAGCTGATGAGCATGATGATACATGGGTAGGAGAAGTAATTTCAAAAGGTTTGAGGAGTGTTAGATGTTTTGGATGTGGAAAGCAAGGACATTTGAAAAGGGACTGTAGACAGGTCATTCCCAGAAACAATGTTTCTTCAAGGAACAATGCCCCTTCCTTCAGGAGTATGCAGAAGGTGTGGTAAGGGAAAACACTGGACCAACGAATGTAGATCAACAAAGGACAGACAGGGTAATCCTTTGCCTCAGTCTTCGGGAAACTCCCAGAGGGGCCTCGCGCAGGCCCCCATTGCAAATCAAACCTTTCCTGCAGCCATAGAGGAAATCCCTGCTCTGAGCGATTAAATAACCAAATGCCTATTGGAATATATCATGCTGGTCAGGATGATGAAACAGAGAGAATAGAAAATTCAGGAGAAAACATAAAGAAAATTTTTTGGCAAACTTCTATTAATGAACAAAAACCAAAATTAACGATAAAAATAAATGGTGTTTTGTTGTCTGGTCTGGTAGACACAGGTGCGGACGTTACCATAATTGCACCAGAATTTTGGCATCCAACTTGGCCTCTTCAGGAGGTAAACGTTCAACTGTTAGGAATTGGGACATTATCTCAGGTGAAACAGAGTGCAAGATGGCTCGAATGTATAGGTCCAGAAGGACAGAGAGGAAAATTAAAACCATATGTGGCTAACATAACTATGAATCTGTGGGGTCGAGACTTGTTGCAACAATGGAATACTCAGATTAACATCCCTCCAATCTCAGAAACAAATCATAAACTAGCACATGTTACTGAGAGAAATATTAGAAGATATTGTTCTAATGAGTGGTCACCAGCCATCCATATTATACAAGAACAGGGCACAATAACTGATGATCTTCCAAAGACACCAACAGCTCTACCTTTAAAATGGTTAACAGACAAGCCTGTATGTGTCCAACAATGGCCTTTAACAACAGAGAAACTCCAGGCTTTAGAAGAGCTGGTAGAAGAACAGTTAAATGCTCAGCATATTGAAGAATCAACCAGCCGTTGGAATTCTCCTGTATTTGTTATTAAAAAGAAATCTGGTAAATGGAGAATGGTAACAGACCTTAGAGCAATTAACAAAGTAATTCAGTCAATGGGCTCTCTACAATCTGGGATGCCTTTGGCTACTCTGTTACCAAAAGGATGGCCTCTCATAGTTATTGATTTAAAAGACTGTTTCTTTTCAATACCCTTACAAGAAAAAGACAGAGAAAGATTTGCTTTTACAGTGCCTACTTATAATAATTCTCAACCAGTTAAAAGATTTCAATGGAGGGTCCTCCCACAGGGAATGTTGAATAGCCCAACTCTGTGCCAATACTTTGTACAACAACCATTGGAAGTGATATGTAAAAAATTTCCTAAATCTATAATTTATCATTATATGGATGATATTTTACTAGCTGACTCAAATGCAGATACTTTAGAAAGAATGTTTGAAGAAGTAAAGAAAATTTTTTGCCTTGCTGGGGATTACAAATTGCTCCTGAAAAGATACAAAGAGGAGATTCTATTAATTATTTAGGATATAAAATAGAGATACAAAAAATTAGACCCCCAAAGGTGCAAATTCGGAGAGATAGACTACAGACTCTTAATGACTTTCAAAGATTATTTGGAGATATTTCTCATCTACGAACTATTGTTGGGGTAAAAAATGATGAACTGACTAATTTGTTCAAAACCTTAGAAGGTGACAAGGACTTAAATAGTCCAAGAGAATTATCACATGATGCTGAGAAAGAATTGGCCTTGGTAGAAAAGAAAGTGCATGAAGGACACGTGGATCGTATTGATCCAAAGCTGGACTGCATTTTGGTTATTTTACCTTCAAGGCGTTCTCCTACTGGAATATTAATGCAGAGGGAAGATATTATATTGGAATGGATATTTTTACCAAATAAACCAAATAAAAAATTAAAAACTTATGTGGAAAAAATCTCTGACTTGATTTACAAAGGAAAATTGAGACTTTGTCAATTAGCAGGCATAGACCCAGCAGAAATTTTTGTACCATTAACTAAGGAGGACATTGAAAAATTATGGACAGAAAGTGAACCTTGGCAAAGAGCTTGCAGTAATTTTTTGGGAGAAATTAACAGCAAATATCCCAAAAGCAATAGAATTGATCTTATAAAGAGAGCTGATTGGATCTTGCCTCGAATTATACGGCAAAAACCCAGCAGGATGTAACCCAAAGGGTACTCAGAGAAATGAAATCTGGCAGATGGATGTGTTTCACTTTGCAGAATTTAGAAATTGAAATATGTACACCACACTATCGATACTTATTCAGGATTTCAATGGGCAACTGCTTTGAGTTCTGAAAAAGCTGATTCTGTAATCACTCATTTGCTAGAAGTTATGGCCATCATGGGTATACCTGCACAAATCAAAACTGACAATGCTCCATCATATGTCTCTGTTAAAATGAAACAGTTTTTTGCTTACTACAATATAAAGCATATTACAGGCATACCACATAATCCTACAGGTCAAGCAGTTATAGAAAGATCAAACAGAACTCTAAAGGATATGCTAAATAAACAGAAATGGGTAACAAAACCCCCCATAAATAGACTGCATAATGCTCTTCTAACTTTGAATTTTCTGAATGCCAATGAGAAAGGAACAACAGCTGCAGAGAGATGTTGGATAATATAAAAAACTACAGAATTAAATCAGCCTATATACTTTAAGGATGTGCTGACCTCAGAATGGAAACCAGGGTATGTATTACATTGGGGATGAGGTTTTGCTTTTGTTTCTACAGGAGAAGATAAGCTGTGGGTACCATCAAAATTGATAAAGGTTCAATTTGAACAAGAGAGACCTCTTAATTAAAGGAGATGATAGTTCATCAACCAGCATGAACATCCAATTTAAACTAACTTGTATCAATAACACATGCCTTTTCATTTAATCAGATAATAACTTGTTAAAAGGAAACATCCCCAAAATTGGTCTTGGGGAAAGGTTTTTGTTTTTGTCTTTTAGGAGAATGAAGGTTAAGGAATTTGAAGAACACTGGACAAATGAGACAACTTAAGAAAAGGGACAGATCATCTATCCCAAGAAACAGAATGAAACGATGTATGGGTATATATTATCTAAAAAATTTATGTCTTCCTAAATGTTTGTTTCTGCTTTTCTCTAAAGATTTAACACTATTGGTCTTCTAATAGTCCCAGTTCAACTAAAATTTAAAGCTGACTTTGGAGTTGGAGAATGGCTCTCTCCTTCTTTAAACTCAAGCATGTTGTTAAAAGGAAAATGCAAACTCCCTGTATCATGCCAGAATAAAAGAGCCATCTTCTGCTATGGTACAGGACAAAAGCCAAATTATTTAAGAGACTATTCTATTACTAATCTAAACTCTTTGATTTTATTCTGATTCTTTAAACTTTTTAAAGTATGAATTTGATATATAATTTGCAAGATTTATATATATATATATATAATATATATACTATATATATTATATATATATATTAAACTTTGTTAAGATATGATGGTCATATAGAGTATTAACTAATTCTAGAAAAAAGGCTAGCTGCATATATATGTTTTTTTGTTCGAGTCTCTTATCAGTTTTCTGCAGGAAATCACGGCCAGGCCTAACATCAACTGAAGTCTCCAGAAAGAAGATGGGGCCCCACAACAACAACAATTCCACGTGGACAATAATAATATCATTAAGCTGACAAACATCATCCACAGATCAGCTTTGAACTACAAGGTGCTCAGAGCAATTTTGAGATGACTAGCTGAGATGATCCAATCTCAAAGACTACTTGAATAAGGACTTGAGATAAACCCTGAACTTTGGCATTATACACAGACTGGATAATGAAGGATATACTTACCTCTCCTAGAATTTGACAATTAACCTAAAATTTTTCTTTCAGGATAAAGAAAACTTCGCCCATACCCAGCAGGAAGCAATTTTAAGAATACGACGCCCACATCCCCAAAGAGGTGGTGTGGTGCGGGTGGTTTTTTTGGTCTTTTTAATGGGTTTTGGGTCTGGGATAATTTTCAGTATTTAGGGGGTTGGTTACAAGTTGTTGTCAAGGGTTAGGAAAAAGGCTAAGCAAAGGAGATTAGATGTAAGGTTCTTTTTTTTTTTTTTTTTTTTTTTTTTTTTTTTTTTTTTTTTTCTAGGAAAACAATGATTAAAGTTTATATGTAAGTATTAACTAAAGAGAGGCTGACAACATTTGGGGGGCAGTAAAGGCCAGGGTCAGACATTTGGGTAAATCCAGAACTCATGATCTATCACACCATCAAATCTACTCATTTTTAGCATCCTGTAAGCTTTATTAAATATCTACTCTATTCCCTCATACACTTCTGTGCCCCAAGGAAGAGCATCCCACTCGTGTTTAATTTTATAAAATGATGATGACTGGCTCATTGATGGACAGGGCTAAGCCATTTCAGAGCATTAAGGCTAAGGGCCTGGTAGGGAATTCTGGAAAGCGGCTTCATGTAAGACAGTGCCTGTGGATTACAGCCAGACGACTCCACTGCATACAAATGAAGACACACAAGGCCCAGCTGCTACTGGCAACCATCCATGACCACGAGGGTAGCTAGACCTAGGATAATGCCAATCCTGTGGTTGAAAGACAGTGGGGTGGGGGTGGGGTGATCAAAAGTTTCTGGTGGCACTACTGAATCACTGCAAAGACCAAAGAAGGTCATTCCATCAGTAGACTTTATGTAGTGTGATTCAATACATATTCTTATTGTCAGAATTTTAGTTATTTACATCTTAGAGCTAAAGAATGGGTCTACTAAGCATTCTCAATCTGTACCAAGTAGAAATCAGATATGTATCTCCTTTTATACAATAAATCTGAGACTGATTTATCCTATTTTTAAAAAACATCTTTAAATGTTTATATCTTGTTATAGTTTTCAAATACTTAAGCTGATTTTTATTTTTAAATTTTTACTACATTTAGTTCATTTTTTTACTCAAAGTTCTTGCTGTAGGCTTTGTCCTGAATACGTAAGACCATTTGGCGTGCATAGAAGTCCCTGTATTCCTCTGGTAGTTCAGCCAGTGTTTTCAAAGCTCTGTCCAAGATCTGCACAGCTCTGGATGCTGCTACAGGGTCTTTGTTGCCGTAGGTATCTGTTTTGTCATAGCATTCCGACGGAAGGTGCTTCCAGAAGACGTTCACACCCACGCCAAACTCTTCAGAAATTACATTATGGAACCATAAAGCAGGAATGAACAGAGCATCACCAGCCTCAAGGAAACACTCATACCTCCTCGCCTTAGCAAAGAGTGGGTATTTATCCAGGTCTGGGCTGTCAATATTCAGCACTTCCGATTTAGAACCTGATAGATACAAATAGTGTGCATCTCGAGGACTGAACAGTGTAACTCGCTTCTTTCCGGTTACTTGTATTAAAAAGTTATCCATTACATCATAGTGAGTCCAGAGTTGCAATCCAGGTGAACTAATTCGAAAAACACTGGAAAAGAACTGCTCCTCTTCAAAGAATATTGGAAACTTAATATCTCCTCCTAATGATGGAAACTGCTGTCTGATATCTGCAACATCCAACACAGCAAGATTCATATAATTCGTATCCAGTCTAGCCTTATTCATTTGGCTCTGAATACACATAAAGGCTCATCTAATAAGTCTTCAGTAATTTTAGGTAAGTATTTTATTAGCTGAACTACCATCTTCCTCGGGTCTTCTCCAAGCGACCGTAAGTAGTATTTCTCATCCTCTGAAATAAAGAATTCTTTATGCGTTTCTTCGGCTGCTCTCTGGACCAGCTTGTTAAATGGTAATGTTTAATGAAGTCCATCTGTGCGACCGCAGCAACGTGAACCTTCACTTCTTTCGCCCCCCCAGCTTGGCTCAGGTAATCCACTGTCCATTTGCTTGTACAAGATCCCAAGTCCAGTCCTTCCAACACAAGAGGCTTTCTCTTGCCAGTTGCTCAGCTGGTCCTGTTTCCTCAGACTAGAAGCTTCTGTGTCCTCATCCCAATGGCTCTCAGCTGAACTGCTGCTAGAAGCTTAACCAGCCACATGCTTAACCAGCCCAAAATGCCCAGGTTCTTATTTTTAAAAAAAAGGAACAGAAAGAAAGAAAAGAAAAAGACAATTACTAGTTTTAAATACTTTACATTGGATTGGATTGTTTTATATTGTATACAAATTTGAAACTGATATTGTTAGAAAATGCTATATATATATTTCTAATTGTATTTATACCATTCATTTGACAATGTAATGCAAATTTCTGATCCTTGAATGTTATTATTACCAACTATTAGGATATAAAGAAATGAAAGTTAGTAGTTCGACATTACAATAGAACTTGTAGTCATCTTAGATATGTTTTAAAAATTGAGCAGAGATGTTTTAGACAGGTCATCTTCAAACCCTTCAGAGATCTACAGAATATGGCATTTAAAATGTTTTAATAACTTAGAAATTTTTTTCTTTTTTGAGACATGTCGGCTCCTGGCAGTACCTATCTACTTCAGAGAAAATACGGGCATTGAAGAAACTGCATATGGAGTCAACTTTCATTGTGGCAAAAGTTAGCCACTGGACAACAAAGTATCCTCGAATCAACAGGACAAAATTGACAGACAGAACACGAAACAAGGGACTACTGATTCTTGTCAAAACAAGTGTGGTTATGGCTTTATCAAAAGGCATCTTCTGAGGCCAGGACAATATGGCCCCATCCCTAAAGTGGCCTTCGCATCCGGAATAGGTACGGTGCCCTTTTCTTCGAAGGCAGCTTAACAGGCAGAGGGCCGATGGCTTCTGTTGTGCAATGGAACAGCAGCTGAAAGCTCATGCCTCTCGAAAGTAGACTGGCATTTAATAGAAGGATGTGGAGTAGAAGGGGATGCTGAGATGAAGCCATATATACACAGCCAAGAAGAATGAACAGCTGAATTAAAAAACTGTCAACAATTTCCAGAATTTAAAATCCTGAATCATGACAGGACACTAGTGGAATTCAGGTGTTTCTGGTACATGGACTGCTCTCACCCAATGTGAGGTTGAACTGTTGACCTTGTGTACATCCTACTTCACAAATGAGTCTGTCAGATACACTAAGCCTATAGGCTGAAGATGATGCCCCAACACTGCAGAGAAACCTCAGGTGACTGCCCAGGCAGCTGGCTGTTTCTGTCAACTCACAAATTTTTTGGAAGTTGCTTGCATGTACTTCCTGTTTTTATTTTTGTTAGCTAATATTATTTCCTTCTTGGGTCTCTGAGGGAGTTGAAGATTAGTTAGTTATGGTTGAAGATCAGTTAGTTATAGTTGAAAATTAATTAGGATAGAAAGTGCATTAGATACATCTTGGATTTACCAAAATAGGATAGATATTGGAATTATTTTCTCTGATTTGTCAAATACCTGTTTAGGTATTTATTACTTGTATATATTGTATATAGTTATTGTACTTTTGTATATAGTTTTTCTTTTGTTAGTTATAACCTTTTTCTTTTTTTCTTTTTATTAAAATAGAAAAGGTGAAATGTAGTGGTATTCTAATTGTACTGAAATGTGATTTTGATTGTATGTTAATAAATAAAGTTGCCCGGGGGTCAGAGCTATTAGAGCCATAGCAAGAGTGTGGCGGTGGTGGCACACGCCTTTAATCCCATAGATCTCTGTGTGTTCAGAGATACAGCCAGCATTGGGGACATATGCCTTTAAGACCTAGGGGGCTGTACATTCAGACAGTGACGAGGCAGTCATGTGTTTGGGTTTACAACCAATGAGAAGGCAGAACAACATACTATTAAAAAAATGAACAGACAGGATATAGCTCTCTTTCGGGAAGCTGGGACACCGCAGGCGGAAGGGTGAGATTTTAGCTCTGAGCTCTGACCTCTCGGCTTTCTCTTTTACATTGTTTCTGTGTTTCTTATTTAATAAGACTGTTGATTACATCAATACATAATGGCTAATATCCCAAAATAGCAAAGAGAGGGTTGGCACTAGGTAGTCTAATACCCAAGCACCGATCAGAACTGTGGGGCCTCTCTGGCTCATCATCTGTGTCCTAAAGCTTCTGTTTGGGAGCACCACTCAGGAAAGTAACTCTCATTTATGTAGCCTTGTCTCCCTTTTCTTCCCAGGACAACCAGCATTTCAAATGAGATTGCATGCTTATATTAGAAGTGAGGTGATAAATTATATAAATGTGTTACCAATAAATCTATAGCTACCTTGGAAATACATAAAATGTACAATAATATGGCTTTATACTCAAACATTTTCTCATAGGATGCCTAATGTGTTCTTTTCTCTTAATAACCAGATCTACCTGGCTATGACAATAACTGTCTAAAGTGGTGGGATTAATGACATAAGCCACCAATTACAGATGACTTGGTTAGTTCTTGATTGATTTTCTACAGGGGCAAAACACAGAATAAGACCTCAACAAATTGTTGAATGAACAAAGAATAAAAATAAATGTTAGTACAGAAGGGTAAAAATCCATTTGATTTGTTCTACCTTAAGAACTGGTGATAATACAATCTTTGATAATCAGCATAATATGAAGTAAATACATTCTGACTATTAGTTATAACCAAGGAGTCTCTGTACAAATGGGGATGGTACTTCTTACTGCTACAGCCTCTCCTGATTCCACTGGTCCATGGGACACCACCTATTGAATATTTATCTCCCAGTGATGACTTTCTCATTGACACTTTCCACTGCAGTAGAGAGGCTTTTCTTAGTACAGGCCAAACACTAAGAGAACAGATAGTCAATAGTCAACAAAATACAAAAGTTGAGGAGTTACATGAAATTAACCATTTCTTGTTGCAGGGCTCCACTGAGTAACAGTTTTAAAAGATACTTTATGGATAAGGACATTTAGAAAGTTGTACTAAGAACTGACTCAAGAATCAGAATTTGAAGAATAATATAGCGTGGAGGAAAAAGAATCAGCAAACATATTGAGAGAAGAGAAATGTCCATATTACAAGTAGTGTACAATAGCTGTGTCAAAAACTACAGCAAGGCCAAGTTACAGCATTTCTGTAACTCTTCAGAAATGGCGAATGGAGTAGCAACATATAAGTCATTGAGAATACTAAGCCAAAGAGAAACAATATCTGAAGAATGATAAGAATACTAGTGTAAAAGACCATAAAACGCAGTATTTTCCTCAAAGAGTCCAAATCCCTGATTCCTCCAAATGATAAATATGTCAGGTGGGACAGATACCATGCAGATGTTACTGACATCATGATCCTGAAGCCCATCAGCTCCATTCTCATCCCCTAAGATACTGTAAGCTATATTGACCTGCCCAGCTAGAAGTCAGTCAACTGCCACTCTAGGGAGAGTCAGATTTGAAGAACAATAGGGATTCAACCAGCCGTTGTTGTCTAAAGTGGAATGGAATGCATTGGAAGAAATACAGCTTTCTCTGAGGAAACCATACTTCTCAGGTGACCATCCTCCGCAATAATCAAATTCAAACTCTGAATGAGCCAAGACCCAGACCCTTCTGAGTCTCCAAGGAAGAATGCAGGCCTATTACATTCTTTTTTTTTTTTTAAAGAGCTGAGGACTGAACCCAGGGCCTTGCACTTTCTAGGCAAGCGTTCTACCACTGAGCTAAATCCCCAACCAATTTTTTTTTTAATTTTATAATTAATTTAATTTTACACATTAGCCACAGATTTCCCTGTCCTCCCTCCTCCTGTGCCCCCCCCACCCTCCCCATAATCCACCCCCCATTCCCACCTCCTTCAGGGCAAGTACTCCCCTGGGGATTCAGCTCAGCCTGGTAGATTTAGTCCAGGCAGGTCCACTCCCCTCCTCCCTTCACCCAGGCTGAGCAAAGTGTCCCTGCATAGGGCCCAGGCTCCAAACAACCAGCTCATGCACTAAGGATAGGTCCCGGTTCCACTGCCTGGGGGCCTCCCAAACATTTCAAGCTAATCGACTGTCTCACTTATCCAGAGGGCCTGATCCAGTTGGGAGCTCCTCAGCTATTGGTTCATAGTTCATGTGTTTCTACTAGTTTGGCTATTTGTCCCTGTGCTTTTTCTAATCATGGTCTCTACATCTCTCGCTCACATAATCCCTTCTCTCTCTAGCCAATTGGACTCCCAGAGCTCCACCTGGGGCCTGGCTGTGGACCTCTGCATCTGCTTCCATCAGTCATTGGATGAGAGGTTCTATCATGACAGTTAGGGTGTTCAGCCATCCAATCACCAGAGTAGGTCATTCGGGCTTTCTCTTGACCATTGCCAGTTGTCTATTGTGGAGGTATCTTTGTGGATTTTGGGGACCGCTCTAGCACTTTGCTTCTTCCTATTCCCATTGGGTCTTCATTTATCATGGTATCTCTTTCCTTGTTTTCCCTCTCTGTTCTTGATCCAGCTGGGATCTCCCACTCCCCTAGGCTCTCTTTCCCTCAACACTTGCCCTTCATTATCCCTGCTCACGACCAGTTTGCTCATGTAGATCTCATCCATTTCTCTGTCATTGGACAATCCCTGTGTCTTTCTTAGGGTCTTCTTTACTAGGTAGCCTCCCTGGAGTTGTGAGTAGCAGTCTAGTCATCCTTTGCTTTACATCTAGTATCCACCTATGAGTGAGTACATACCATGTTTGTCTTCCTGAGTCTGGGTTACCTCACTCAGGATGGTTTTTTCTAGATCCATCCATTTGCCTGCAAACCTCACGATGTCATTATTTTTCTTTTTTGGTGATGCATGCTTTTATTTGTTTACTTATTTATTTTTTGAATGCTGAATGCTGTTTATTGAAGGAGGGAGGAGGTCTTAAATACAGGCTTACAGCACAATGGGAGAACCCCAGAGGGCAGAAGTTCACTACCGATGTTTTACAGTCTTACATCTAAGCTGTTAATGCCCAATATGCAGGATACACAGACAAGGAACTTCCCTTAAGCATTCAGGAGGGTGGAACCTGGCAGGGAATTGGCATAGGGAAGACATCAAGGTTAAGATCAGCAAGCAAGGCAACAGTTACCCAAAATGGGGCCCAGGGACCTACAGGTCCCCACTTTTACTAAAAAATTGAGCTTCTGACTTAGGTTGTGTGGGATGTCAGCAGGTCACCTTACCCATCATGGAGACACCTGCCCAGGCCACACAGGCACTCTGTCTTAGGTTGGTGAGCGCCCCCCAGGCATTACCTGTCTCTGAATACTCATTATCATACTGGCACAATCATGTGTGAACTGCATGGTTAATTGCTTCCAAAGATCTCAAAGTGGCACTGGGCTTGCAATCTGTGTGTTTGACACAGAAAAGACCAAGAGAAGTCCTCCATAGCCAGGAGGCTAATGGCAACTGAGCCATTCCCTTCCTTAACCAGCCTTACTGAAAACTGGAGTCCTTGTAAGATGGTATCCCAAAAGCAAATAGAACTTCAGTTTATAAATTTATAGCTTTCAAAGCCAATTGAAATGTATATAACTATTGAATTAAATTTATCGTGCCCAATAGAATGAAAGATTAACTAAATGTGGTAGCTACTTTTGTTGCCAGGGTCTCCACTGTGCTAGCTGTAGAAACCAATAATGAAATGACAATCCCAGAAACAGTAGCAGCAGTGGCTGCCACTGCTATAACAGCAACAATAGCAGCAGCGATGTCAAATTCCCTTCTGGAGTGTGTGGGCATCCACTGGCATGGACACAACTCCAGGAACACAAGCCACCAAGGCCCAATTTTCTTGATCCCAGCATGACTTAAGCTGGCAGCTCTGCAAAAGAACAACTAAGAACTATAAAGAAAAAACAGGCAGCTCATAAGGAGCAGAACTAATGGTCTCATAATGGCTACATTCAGGCTCACAAATTTTAAGATATCTTCAAAGGGGGCTAAATGAATTTCAGGAGGCCAATAAATGTTGCACAGTGCCACTCCTGAAAAGTAGGTACTACACCAGCTTGAAGAGGATTGCAAAAATGAAAAGGCTTAGCTGGCATGCTACTGTTAACAAATGGAGGTCAGTGACCTTCAGGGTTATCCTTAATCTCCAAGGTGTCTGAGTGACATGTTCTCAAACATACTTGAAAAAGCAGTTACCATACATTACCTTCTGGAGAATCCAACCACATGGCTCCAGTTCCTAGGCTTATGTTAATGCTTGCCAAGGCTGGCCATATTGGGCTCTCAATCCCCATTGGCATCAGAAGGGGAGAGTTTTTCACAAAGGCCCAATAGGTCTCTGCCATGTTGGGCTTCAGCAGCAGCCACAGGGCACACACAGTGCTCAGGAACCCAAAGAGGAACCTCATTGTCCTGCGGAAAGTCACAAGCAGAACCCCAGGCCCACACCAATGCCAGATTGGGTCCCCTGCAAGTGCCAGTTAAAAGATCCTTCCATCACTCCAGAGGGTGATTTGCAGAAGCCCTCCAGTGCTTATCTGCAGCAGATACTCCAGCAGAATCCACTGATAAGAAATTTAAAATATATAAAACAAGGGAAAGAATAGAATGTGGAAAGGAATGATGAGCCCCTAGCTCCCCCTTTTTACTTTAGCAAAATATGTTTGTTTGTTTTTTTAATAGTTCAAATTTTTCTTTTATTTATATTTATTTATTTAAATTAATTAATTTATTTTTCTATTATCAGCTTGATACAGTATAAATTATCTTAATAGTGAAATGTTTCATTGAGGCTTGCTCAGTAATTGAGTAAAACCAAAACTTATTATAAGCCACAATCATCCTAGGGTCCCCCATGCTATATATATATAGCCTCCATGGTTCTGTGGGTTGTGGTCTGATTGTTCTTTGCTTTATATCTAGAATGCACTTATGAGTGAGTACATACCATGTTTGTCCTTCTGGAATATGGGTTACCTCATTCAGGATGATTTTTTTTTAGTTCCATCCATTTGCCTGCAAATTTCATGCTGTTATTGTTTTTCTCTGCTGAGTACTACTCCATTGTGTATATGTACCACATTTTTTCATCCATTCTTCCGTTGACGGGCATCTAGGTTGTTTCCAGGTTCTGGCTATTACAAATAGTGCTGCTATGAACATAGTTGAGCATGTATCTTTATGGTATGAATCAGCATTCCTTGGGTATATGCCCAAGAGTGGGATGGCTGGGTCTTGAGGTAGTTCGATTCCTAATTTTCTGAGAAACCGCCATACTGATTTCCACAGTCGTTGTACAAGTTTACATTCCCACCAACAGTGGAGGAGTGTTCCCTTTGCTCCACATCCTCTCCAACATTGACTGTCATTGGTGTTTTTGATCGTAGCCATTCTGACAGGTTTTGTGCATGGTGACAAATATGGATCTATTTGTAATCTTTTACATATTGACATCCAGTTATGCCAGCAGCATAGTTGAAGATACTTTCTTTTTTTCCATTGTATAGTTTTGGCTTTTTTTCAAAAATCAGGTGTTCATATGTTCATGGATTAATGTCAGAGTCTTCAATTTGATTCCATTGATTCGTATATCGGTTTTTATACCAGTACCAAGCTGTTTTTATTATTATAGCTGTATAGTAGAGCTTGAGGTCAGGGATTGTGATGCCTCCAGAGGTTGCTTTATCATACAGGATTCTTTTAGCTATCCTGGGTCTTTTGTTTTTCATATGAAGTTGAGTATTTTTCTTTCCAAGTCTGTGAAGAATTGTGTTGGTATTTTGATGGGGACTGCATTGAATCTGTAGATTGTTTTTGGTAAGATTGCCATTTTTACTATGTTTATCCTACCTATCCATAAGCATGGGTATATCTGAACTTCCTTAGTTTGGAATTTTCCTTCTAGTGCTTTCTGTAGGGCTGGGTTTGTAGATTAGTATTGTTTAAATCTCATTTTGTGTTGGAATGTCTTGTTCACTCCATCTATGATGATTGAAAGTTTTCTGGGTATAGTAGTTTAGGCTGGCATCCATGGTCTCTTAGCATCTGCATTACATCTGTCCGGGTCCTTCTGGCTTTCAAAATCTCCATTGAGAAATCGGGTGTTATTCTGATGGGTTTGCCTTTATAAGTCACTTGGCCTTTTTCCTTTGCTGCTCTTAATATTTTTTCTTTATTCTGTACATTTAGTTGTTTAATTATTATGTCCATTTTCTGATATCTTCTTCATTTTCTTTAGAGATTTAAAGTTCTTATAAAAAAGGTCCTTCACTTGTTTAGTTAGTGTTACCCCAAGGTATTTTATATTATTTGTGGCTATTGTATTTCTCTGTTAAGTTTCAATTTGGCAGATCTGTCCAGTGGTGAGAGTGGGGTGTTGAAGTCTCCCACTATTAATGTGTGGGGTTTTATGTGTGATTTAAGCTTTAGTAATATTTCTTTTACATATGTGGGTGCCCTTGTGTTTGGGGCATAAATGTCCAGTATTGAAACTTCATCTTGTTGGATCTTTCCTGTGGTTAGTATGTAATGCCCTTCTTGATCTCTTTTGATTGATTTTAGTTTGAAGTCTATTTTGCTGGATGTTAGGATGGCTACACCTGCTTGCTCCTTAAGACCATTTGATTGGAAAGTCTTTTCCCAGCCTTTTATTCTTAGGTTGTGTCTATCTTTGAATTTGAGGTGTGTTTCTTGTATGCAGCAGAAAGATGGGTCTTGCTTTCGTATCCATTCTGTTAGTCTGTGTCTTTTTATAGGTGAATTAAGTCCATTGATATTAAGGGATATTAATGACCAGTGATTGTTCATTCCTTTTATCTTTTGGTGGTAGCATGTGTGTACTTCTCTTCTTTGGGAATTACTGCTGTGGTGTTATTTATTGCCTGTGTTTTCATGGGTATATCTGAACTTCCTTAGTTTGGAATTTTCCTTCTAGTGCTTTCTGTAGGGCTGGGTTTGTAGATTAGTATTGTTTAAATCTCATTTTGTGTTGGAATGTCTTGTTCACTCCATCTATGATGATTGAAAGTTTTCTGGGTATAGTAGTTTAGGCTGGCATCCATGGTCTCTTAGCATCTGCATTGCATCTGTCCGGGTCCTTCTGGCTTTCAAAATCTCCATTGAGAAATCGGGTGTTATTCTGATGGGTTTGCCTTTATAAGTCACTTGGCCTTTTTCCTTTGCTGCTCTTAATATTTTTTCCTTATTCTGTACATTTAGTTGTTTAATTATTATGTGGCGAGGGGACTTTTTTTGGGGTCTACTCTGTTTGGTGTTTTATAGGCTTCTTGTATCTTCATAGGCATTTCCTTTCTTAAGTTGGGAAAGTTTCCTTCTATGGTCTTGTTGAATATATTTTCTGTGCCTTTGAGTTGATTTTCTTCCCCTTCCTCTATCCCTATTATTCTTAGGTTTGGTCTTTTCATGGTGTCCCAGATTTCTTGTACATTTTGTGTTATGATGTTTTTGGAATTGGTGTTTTCTTTGACTGATGAATCCATTTCCTCTATTGTATCCTCTACACCAGAGATCCTCTCTTCCATCTCTTGTATTCGTTTGGTTATGCTTGCATATGTGTTTCTTGTTTGTTTACTCAGATTTTCTATTTCCAGCATTCCCTCTGAGTCTTATTCATTGTTTCTATTTCCCTTTTCAGGTCTTAAACTGTTTCCCTCACCTGTTCCATTGCTTTTTCATGGTTTTCTTTAAGGCATTTATTGTTTTCTTCCACTTTTTTATTTGTCTTTTCCTTTATTTCTTTATAGATTTCTTCCCATTTTTTGTTTGACTTTTTCCCATTTTCTTTATTGATTTCCTCCACTTTTGTGTTTATCTTTTCCTCAATTTCATTTTTTATTTTTTCTTGAAAGGCCTCTAGTATCTTTATGATGCTATTTTTAAGGTTGCTTTCTTCTGCTTCTACCTTATGATGTTCAGGTCTTGCTGTTGGAGGAGGGCTAGGTTCTGGTGATGTTGTATTGCTGTTTATGTTGTTGTGTGTACTTTTGCTTTGATGTCTGCCCATCTCCTTGTCTAATAGGTATAAGAGGTGCCTGTGTCTGAACGAGTTGCTGTTGGTCCACTCTGTGTTTGTTGTGTCTGTGTCTGAGGGGGCCCTTCTGGGTCCAATCTTAGCTCTTGGTCTGATTAGAGCAGGCAGCTTCGATGTCTCAGCAAGCTGCTCTTGGGTCAACCCAAGCTAGTTGATTCTGTGACTCACAGATTTGTTCTTGGTCTTATCAGGGCTCTTGGTCCAGTCAGCTGACAGATTCAGCATTTCAGGAAGCCTCTCTTGGTCCAATGAGAAGTGGCAGATTCTACCTCTCAGAAAGCCACTCTTGGTCTAATTAGGGCTGGCAGATTCCCTGTCTCCTGAGTTTACTCTTGGTCCAATGATGTCTCTTTGTCCAATGAGAGCTCTCTCTTTCTCTGGGCCAGATGGGAGCTCTGGGCTGGATGGGAGCTGGGGGCTAGTAGTCTCCAAGTCGCAGGAAGTGGCGGATGGGTGTGGAGGCATGGTGTATAGATTGCAGGGTCAACTTGGGGGTCTTGGAGAAGGGGAACCTTCCTATGGAAGCCCTGCCTTCTGGCCAGCAACTGGGACCAAGTTGGGCAGGTCTTCCCTGGAAGGGCTGGGGCCCAGGGATGGGACCTAGGGTCAGGCCTCCCTGGGTATGAACCCAGTCACTCACCTCTGAGCCAGATGGGAGCTCTGCAGCCCTATCATATTCTTGATCAACCTGTTCCACCCTGAGTATAGGAACTCTGAAGTCCACCTGCCCTTACTGCCTGTGGAATTGAAGCTTATCAGTGTGGTTTTTAGTGATTAAGATTTTAACAGTTGCTACACATGTATTTTATAGCACTTGGAGGGGGAGCTATTGCTGCTGCATCAAATGCCAAAAATGTGGAACAAGCAGAAAACAGATTTTTGAAAAAGTTGAAGACTTTTAAAGAACAAAGTTTGTCTTAATTTGAGCAAATTGGTACCCACATGCAGAATTTTGTAGAATAAAGCTCAGTTATTGAGCACTGTGAGGAGATTATGGGATCATTAAATTGAAGCATTATTTCCTTAGAGTGTGTAAGAATTATCATAAGTTCATATGGGCAGCAGTAATAATTGTAAAGATACTATGTATAATCAATCTTAGGAACACATAATTAAGGCTCATGGAAGAGATTCTACATATTTTGAATCTTTGGTAACTGATATATCCATATTAGAATTGTGCCTCTGACTATGCAGAACACATAGTTTTAAAATTATGAAATTACATATTTAGTGAAAACAATAGTATTCTGTACATAACATTCTTATATTAAAAGTCATTGTAAGTAGTTCTAAGAGGCAAGTTCATACCACTAATTGCCTACACAAAAACTTGGAGATATCTAATAATACTAACTTAATAACTCTACTAAAAGCTTAAAACAAAAGGGAAAAAATCACATGCAAAGAGGGGATGTGCAAATATAAACTCAAGGCAGAAATCAAGAAAATAGAAAAACAACATCAAAGAATAAATTAAATGAAGAGTTAGTTCTTTGAGAAAATCAAATAAGATTACCCAACCCCTGTAGGTGTAAAGTTTCTGTCCCACCAGCAACTCACAAATTATTGACATGGAGACTTATATTAATTATAAATGTTCAGCCAGTAGCTCATGCTTATTACTAATGAACTCTTACACATAATGAACCCATAATTCTTATCTATATTTAGCCATGTGGCTTGGTACCTTTCTTCAGAACAGTATTCTCATTTTGCTTCTTCTGCATCTGGCTGGTGACTCCTGACTCTGCCATTCCTCTTCCCAGCATTCTTAGTTTTGTTGCCCCACCTATATTTCCTGCCTGGCTACTGGCCAATCAGTGTTTTATTAAACCAATTCGAGTGACAAATCTTTACAGTGTACAAGAGGATTATTCCATGGCAAACCCCTATCCAAATTAACTAAGGCAGAGAGAGAACATCAAAATTAAGAAAAATAAATATGAAAAGGGGGATATGACAGTAGACACTGAGGAAATCCAAAGCATCATAAGGACATACTTTAAAAACCTGTACTCCATCAAATTGGAAAATCTGGAAGAAATGGATAATTTTCTCTACATATACATACAACTTACCAAAGTTAAATCAAGACCAGATAAGTAATTTAAACAGATTATCGCTCATAGTGAATTAGAAGCAGTCTTTAAAAGTCTCCCAACCAAAACAACCCAGGTCCAGATGGTTTTAGCACAGAATTCTACCAGAACCTTTTTAAAGTTAAGAACAATAATCCCCAAATTATTCCACAAAATATAAACTGAAGGAACATTGCTCAATTTATTTTATGAACTCATACTTACCTGATACCCAAGCAACATAAAGACCCAACAAAGAAAGAGAATTATAAAACAATTTCCCTTATGAACATACTTGCAAAAATACTCAATATTTTTTTCAATATTTGCAAACTGAATCTAGAACACATAAAAAAGATCATCCCCCCAATATCAAGTAGGGTTTATCCTAAAGATGTAGAAATGTTTCAACATATGTACACTGATAAATATAATCCTCTATATAAACAAACCAAAAGACAAAAGCCACATTATACAGTTAGTATCCAATTATGACTTGGTACCTACTATTTTTGTTTTTCTGAGCTTGTGTTACCTCACTCAGGATCATTTTTTTCTTCTTCTTCCATTCATTTGCCTGAGATTTTCATTTTTCTTACCAGCTGTATATCCTCCATAGTGTAAACATACCACATTTTTAAAATCTATTCTTCTGTTGAGAGACATCTAGGATGCTTCCAATTTCTGGCTATTATGAAGAGAGCCACAATGAACATGATTGGGCTCATGTCTCTTTGGTAAGATGAAGCATTCTTTGGGTATATGCTCAAGAGTGATACAGCTGAATCTTGTAGTATATCAATTTCCATCTTCCCGAGGAAGCAGCACACTGATTTCCACAGTAGGTATACAACATTTTACTCACACTAGGAATGTATGGGTATTCCACTAACTCCACTGACATCTTTGTCAGTATGACCTGTCACTTGTTTTATAAATCTTAGCAACTCTGACAGGTATAAGGTGAAATCTCAAAGTAGTTTTGATTTGCATTTCACTGTTGGTTGAATTTCCTCTATTGACAATCTCCTCTTTAGATCTGTACCCCATTTTTAATTAGTATATTTATTTTCATGATAACTGACCAAAATCTGTAAAACCACAGATGCTAAATATAGATTAAATGGCCAGGGGAAATCAATGTCAAGGCAAAGAGAAATAGTTATGGATGGATGGGGTGGGGGTTCTAACTGGAGAATCAGGTGGAGAAGGGTGATACAGGGTGACATGGAGGGGATGTGGGGAAAGTCAGCTGAATTTGAGGGGTAATATTGAAGCTGAACACAGTAGATGCTTTCTAAAATATACATACTAATGAAGGCTATCTAAATGCAGTTGCCAGATAATGGGGGCAGCAGATCCCCAACTGAACATATCTTGTCACCAAAAGAAGCTTCCAGTACCATGATCAGGTTGCATCTAAGTTGTTCAAAGGATTCACATGTTCTCTTTGGAATCCCTAAGTAACCCATGGGTTACTCTCCACAAACTGATCACAAGGTCCCATTGCTGAGGAAAACACCTAAACAACTCATTGAAGATAGAGAAGTGTAGCTGATGTCTACAGAGAGTCTTCAGCAATATGTTCTAGCATCTTTGTTACACTCTACCAAAAGAGAAATATAAACACCAAGATAGCTACAAACCTTTATATCTACAATGGTGTCCTGCCAGCAATGGTGGCACAAAGTTAGTGGGAGAAAGCAATCAGTATTTGATCGGACTTAACACTCATTCTGTATGATGTAATCCATAAGCAACACAGTTGGGTGAACAAGATCTGATACTAGATAGCCAGGGACCAAGGGAGAGAATCCAATACTGCTGTTCTATTAAAATAACATAACAATAAATTGTCTACTAATGAAATCTGCTGTATTAGTATATCAATGCCTTGCCCAGCTTCCACCAGAGAAGCTCCCCCCTGGAACAATGGGAATAAATAAAGACCCACATCCAGACATTATACAGAGAGTAAGAGAACTTGAATCACTCAGCCCTAAGAGAGAGGACTCCATCAAAACCCTCCCTTCAGGGTTCAGGAAACCTTTCAGAAGAGGAGGCAGAAAGACTGTAAGAGCCAGAAGCATAGAGGATAAGAAAACAAGGCTTTCTAAATCAACATGATCAATGCACATAAGAGCTCACAGAGGCTGAGGTAGCGTGCACAGGACCTGCACTGGTTTGTACTATGGCCTTTGCATATATATTATGACTTCCAGTTTAGTGTTTCATGGAATTCCTGAATGCACAAACAAGTGGGTCTCTGGTTCTTATGCCTTCTCTTAGCCATTATCCTACCGTTTGTTTGTGGGCTTGCTTGCTTTTCAATTATAATGATTATTTTTTCTTTTTATCTTATTATATTTTGTGGTGTAGCAGTCTCCTAGGGGAGTGATGAAAGTCATAGCTATGTTACAAAGTTCCAAAGCTGAGCCACATGCTACAACCGTTGACCTGATGCCCTTTATTGTGGTTTGAATCTCTGTGTGTTACACTCTTAGGGGCTAATAGCATAATGACTCAACCATGTCTTTTCTGAGATGATTATTTCTGTATCCCCCAAGGCAGTCCCGAGTGTACTACCCCCTGCTTTCAGAGAAGAAACCTTAGTTGACCCTACTTGGGAGTCTTCTTTGTGTCTTGGAGACTGTTATCTGCCCCTATGCAGTCAGGAACTAAATAGAACCATATGAATTCAGAAAAGGCTGACAAGGCTCA
Source organism: Peromyscus leucopus (assembly GCF_004664715.2). Lineage (NCBI taxonomy): Eukaryota > Metazoa > Chordata > Mammalia > Rodentia > Cricetidae > Peromyscus > Peromyscus leucopus. The sequence continues at coordinate 17,422,411 of NC_051068.1, read as the reverse complement.
TCAGGATTGGAGAATTGGCAGCAGATTAGAGCACAGACCTCCTTTTACAGTATACTTAGAATGTCTTAGGCACATAACCTATAAGATGGAAGACCATGCATATTAAGCTTCTGAAAGGAATTCAGCAATAAGAGCTAGAATGACTAGGAAATGTAACAGCATATATAGGTGGTGTAAGAATGACACAGAATATAAGAGGTGTAAAATATTAGGCTTTGTCCTTCCTAAAAAGATTGCTTTACATCAAGTAGTTGTGATATTACTTAATTTAGAAACAAAAGAATTCTTTTATGTGGTATTGTGTTCCCCCAAATATTGTGCATGCTAATAAAATTATCTGGAGTCAGAGACAGAGCAACCACAATATTAAACATAAAGGATAGGCACACCTTTAATTTTAGCATTTCAGAGGCAGAAATCCATGTGTTCAAGGATACAGACAGGCATGGTGAGTCATCACGCCTTTAATCCCAGAAAGCAAGCCTTTAATCCCAGGGAGTGGTGGTAGAAAGCAGAAAGGTATATAAGGCATGAGGACCAGAAACTAGAAGCATTTGGCCTGATTAAGCATTTGGCTGGTTAAACTTTTAGGTTTTGAGCAGCACAGTTCAGCTGAGAGCCATTGGGATGAGGACACAGAGGCTTCCAGTCTGAGGAAACAAGACCAGCTGAGAAGTTGGGCAGGTGAGGTTAGCTGTGGCTTATTCTGTCTCTCTGGCCATCCAGTATTTCACCCCAATAACTGGCCCCAGGTTTAATTTTATTAATAAGAACTTTTAAGAATCCTGCTACACTTTTACTCACAAATTCCTATAAGATTATAAATATAAATATAAAAAATTGAAATTAACAGCTACAATGGTTCCTAAGCCTGAGTGGCTTAGTCTAATTTGCAAGTAATATGATTCACCATTAAAAGTTAAAAAAAAAAAATACTGTTCAAAGGATGGTGATTCACTTGGATTGACCCAAATATTATCTAAAGTATCTTGAAACCACAAACTGATGCCAGCTTTAGAACAAGCTGCTATATTATGCTTGCTTAAGCTGAAACAATCTGTGGAATTCTGGGAACAGCGATATGGAGTTGATAAAATCTATTCTACCTGTACTTAGCCCATAACCCTGGGCATACTAGAGAAGTATTCCCAGGACAAAATGATGTGATCTGTATCTCTTTAGAAATAATGAATCTGTATAAATAAGGAAATTTTCTGATTGCTATTCAGTCAGTTTGCAAAGTCTTCCCATCTGGGTGTCTGACTCAACCTTCCCTTCCCTTGATCCCTACATCCTCTCTGGGACCCTTTCACTGTTGGGGCTGGCCCCCGGCAATTTTATTTTATTAATATCCCTTAGATGCTTCCTTCTTTTCTAATGAGAAATAGAGAGTGGATAGATTGGAATGGGAGGCAAGGTGTAAAAGAACCAGAAGGAGTAGAGAGAGGGGAAACCATAATCAAGACATACTATATGAGAAAAACAATTTATTTTCAATAAAAGGTTAAAACAGAGAAATCAGAAAAAAAAAATAATGATTTAAAATATTAAGTATACTACAAGATGGGGACACTAGGAACCTAACACAATAACATGGGTCCCAGTGTTACTTTCATGTGAATAATGATCATCACATTACTTAAAGAAAAACATTAGCTTAATTGTTATTGGGGAAAAAAACAAATGTTTTGTTTAAAAAAACAGAAATAATTATAAAAAGTATTTAGGTCCCTTTCTATAAGTAAAGCAAGACAAAACCTGCCTTTCTTTGTGACAGCATGAAAATGAGCAACTTCTTTTATTTATTTTTTTAAGTTTTACTTATTATGTACACAGTGTTCTGTCTGCAGGCTAGAAGAGGGCACCAGATCTCATTACAGATGGTTGTGAGGCACCATGTGGTTGCTGGGAATTGAACTCATGACATCTGGAAGAGCAGCTAGTGCTCTTAACCATTGAGCCATCTCTCCAGCCTGGGAAATGAGCAACTTCTAATGTATAGTATATATGACCAGACTCCTTTTCACAATTACTTAAACATTTGTCTGTGTAAACGCTACTAAAGTAAAATAAATTCAACAATGCAAGAGGCTGAAACTAAGAAAAGGCTTCAATTAGGTTCATATTCAATGATTACAAATGTCACTAAAATTAAGGAATGAAAAGGTACATTCACACAAATTTGAAGAGGATTAATTACTAGAGATCCCATTAATCTATTCAGTATAGCTACCTATACAGTATGTTTGTATATGTGTGTGTACATACATATTTAGCTAATTTTCTATGCTGCATTCTTCAAGAAAGACTCAGCAAGGACTTAAACAAAAACGACAAGAAGGGATAAAAAAAAAATTAGTTGTCCCCAAAACTGAAAAATTTGAGAAGGTATATAATGACAAGAAGGAATTAAAACAAACAAACAGCCAAACCAACAAACAAAAAAATCAAAAAACGTAGTTGTCCCCCAAACTGAAAAATTTAGGGAGGTATGTGAACAAGTAGTTCCAATTTATTTACATATAGCATAAAAATTCCAGTGAGTGAGAATTCTTGGGAAAGTCATTCCTGTCATGAGCATTGTTCAAATTTTGAGAAATAGGTGCAGAAGAACAGCAAATAATTTTGGAAGGATCAAAAGATTCTGAAAAACAGGAGAGTTTGTAGGACTTTGGATGAAATGTGACCACTATCCAGTAATGATCTGTGGTCAAAACAGTTAAAACAACATGACTGAGCAGGGCATAAAACCTCAGTATAACTCCAAAAGCAATTTTAAGATACAGAGAGGTTTTCCTACCATGTGGTTCAGAACATATCTCCCCTGACAGTTTAGAGTCTCCTTTCTTTGGAGAACAGCACTTAACATTATTATCCTAAGTAGCTTTTCATGAAGCTAGAGCTGTAGTGTAATAATTAGTTCACACAATCTGGAAGAATCAAGATAGGACATCTCCTGAGACCACCAGCCTATCCTAAGGATCAAAAGTAGATATTAGAGAATACCTTTTCAGTGGACTTGAAATTCTCTTTTTCCTACACGGCACTAAACACCAAAGATAGCTACAGCATTTGGCAGACTAACTACTGAAATCTGAGGAGTCTGCAGTAGTGACGGTGACTGACCACTGTGACGTCAGAGTTCTGAGGATTATGACGTAACTGACAAAATGATATGTGCTTTTCCCCCTTTTTTTTTAAATCAAGATACAATTTTAGATTCAAAAATAGTTTCAGGGCTGAAGAGAGATACTGTGATGACACAAATTTGTACAATAGAAATATTATCATCCATTCATATCAAAAGTAACCTGTATCCCCAAACCCTAGTGTGCTATGATAACTATATATAAAATAATTTCCCAGTGCTCATTGCTGTAAAGTTTAAAAGGATAAGAGTCATCTATCAATTTGCCCTCTATTCACTGTAACCTTGATTATGTTGTATCAAATCAAATGTCATCATGTCAGGGACATGAATGAGACAGCATGTGGTGAGACATGAGCCAGACAGTGAAGACAGGCTTACTGTTGTCCTCTGTTAATTATGCTCATGTATCTACTAGAAAGGTCACACTAAATCAACTTTAATCCCTTCAGAGGACAGCACTTGCAATTATAGGGTAGCATCCTTATGGGTCCTATTTCTTAGAAAATGCCACCCTCTCTCAACATCGCCACATTATTATTGCTTATACACAAGTATATACACATAAATTATATATGCTTTACATTTGTATATAAATATATCTAGTTATACACACACACACACACACACACACACACACAAATAGTTCTTGCTGACCCTGTTTTCATTTTTTGTGTATCTATGGTTTCAAGGCCGGCCACTCTGCACTGGAAAACCAACACAAGAGTTAGATCCTGGGAAAATGCTATTTTTCCTTTTTCCAGTAATCATTAGTTTTCTGTACTTCCTTTTCTAGACATGTGACCCTGTGAAATATTTTCTCTTTACTGTTAACATGTCCCTTGACAGTGCCATTGTTCTGGTCTTGTTTATGAATCCATTTCTAGGACAGTTTCACAGCAGACTTCCTGTGTTTTGGCTCTTACAGTTGTCCCAATCCCTCTTCTGTGATGTCCCCTGAACCAAAGATGCAGGAGTTACATATAGATTTATTTACTGGAACTGGGTTTCCCATGATTTAGGGATAGCTAGTGTTTCCAATTGTGGCTTTCTATGCTGGCCTCCATTTTCTGCAAAAAGTGGCTTCTTGGAATGGGAGGGGTGGTATCTACACTTACCTGTGGGTATAAGGACAAAATTTAGAAGTCAGTAAGGGATTATGATGGTCTAGCAAAGTAGTGTTAATAGATAGTTTTTCAAGGTCCATAACCTCACTAGCCTCAAGAAGCTGGTTAAGATTGTAGTACCAGTTTATGATTTCCCTCCTCTTGAGTTAGACAATTGTGGGGAGCCATTGAGTGAGTGCCATTTCTCACAACTTTATATGATCTTATCTGGCTGGTAGTTGCCATGGTCCATATGTGCTGTAGTTAGACAGGACTGCATATCTGCTTCCCTCCTTTGGAAATTTGTATGGTATTATCTGTAACCATCAGAGCTAGGACACAGGAAGTGGCTTTCAGGTTAGATTCAGCTCAAATCTTCTGAGTCCTGTGTCCATAGTGTGTAGCATCCTCAGTAATATGGGCTCATCATCAAGCCCTGAGAGGAAACTGCCAACAAGGTCAATAAACTGCATTGCTTGTGGAGTAGTTTAGATTGCCCTGACCAATGATTTGAAGGACAGTTCTCATGCCTGGCCCTGGTTTTACAATAACAACAGTTGGCTTCTTGTGTTGACCATCATTTTTGTAGCTCTCAAGTCATTAACCATTATCCATTTCTGTGGTGGTTTCTTTTCAAAAACACAGTATATTGAGGAGCATAAGCTGTATTTGGGCTTTTGGAAATTCTTTTCCAACAATCATAATTGGAGTTTCACTTAATGACTCATATTAGTGCATATTATTTGGATGTTCACTCATAAAGTACCAAGTATACATCATGTCTCTAGAACATATCTTTATACATTTCCTTTTAAGTATTTCACCACTGAAGGACTTGCGGCAGGCTCCAATCGGATGATATTGCAAATAACAGTTGTTAAAATCATTTGTGTACACGGAGGAACCCAGGCCATTGCCTAGACCCCTGCCTTGGCTATTCAGCAGCTGCTGCAGACAAGACCCAGCAGATTGTAGGCCCCTGACTCAACAGGATAAGCCCTTGAGCCCCTGGCCCTGAATTCAGCCCTAGTTACTAAGAAAACCCCACCAGATGTCCCCATATGTTAAAGAACCAATCAGAAGTTAAACTAGCAGGCTCTTTGAGGTGCTTTTCTAATAAAGATGGAATGCATAATCACAGCAACTACCGCAAGAGATAGCAACTTCCCTGCAGCTATAACTAACCAATTAGCCAAGGACAGGTACCTTCAGCTTGGAGGTACACCAATCCTGAGTCTGTTTCTATGTAGTCTGTAGACCCCTAGACTTTCCTACTTTACCCCCAATAAATACACTGCCCCACTGCAACCCAGGGTCTCCCCTGCTCCACCACTGTATCAGATGGATGAGAGACCTGGGTCTGAACTCACAATTAAAAGACTCTTTGCCATTGCATCAGATCTAGTTTTTGGTGGTCTGGACTTTGGGGGTCTGGACTTTGTGCCCAACCTTTAGAGGTCCCACCAGGATTTCCAAAGTCCACCAAGACCACCCTCCCTTGACTCTTAAGGCGCCAACTCTCAGAACAAGCAGGTATCTTTCTAATTTGCCCAGGAAAGCTCTGCTTTCTGTTTCGGGCCGTTGGAGCTCTTTCTGTATAGACTGTTTAAGATCTAGGTAGACACACAGATCACAGGCTGGGAGACCAGGCCCAAGAATCCTGCTGGTGGGTCTGGAGACTCTTCAGAGGGGGTTGGATTTCCATAGTTCTTCTGCAGAGACGGAGTGGGTCACGACACAAGTCATTTGTCCAGTGTCTTATTTTCAGATCTGTGCACAGTTGTCTGTTTTGTTTGCCATTTTGTGTGTGTGTGTGTGTTTTGTTGTGTTTGTTCCTCTGTTTTGGTGGTTTGAACATCCTAGGATCATAGACCAAGCCTCTAGTCATCCCACTCCACTAAGCCTGTTTCCTGGTACTTTTAAGGACTTCAGGACATTGGGTGTCACGTTGAATTGGACAATTTAAAGTTGGGGCACCTGAGAAACCTTGTGAGCTAGAATGGCCTGCCTTTAACACTAGGTGGCCACAAGAGGGCACTTTTGACCAATCTATTATTGGAAAACCAAGGACACCCTGACCATATTCCTTACATTTCTGTGTGGGAAAACCTGGTTTATTACCACCACCACCCACATACATACACACCCTGGCTTAAGCCTCTAGTCCTGACTCAACTGCCACAAAAGTCACAGATTCTATGCTAGAGGAAAAGGGTGTGCCCAAGAAAGCTACCCCTTCTGCCCTGATCCCCCTCCCCCCATCTTGCAAGAGAAGACAGAGGAAGACCTCCTCCTCTCACCCCTACCATAACCCTCACCTTCCCCTCAAAACCCTCAACAAGTACCCCCTGACCTTCAGGAAGAAGTCAAAGTGGTGGCCAGCCTCCCATACACTTGTGGATGCATTCCCTATTGAAGCTACTGGACACCAGCCACACTCTACCACCTTGCCCCTCCAGGCAATAGGGCCACAGGATGAACAGGGGAATGTGATCTATCAGTACTGGCCATTTGCTATGGTTGACTTGTATATTTGTAAAAAACCAGAACCCTCCCTTCTCTGGTAATCCAAAAGGACACATTAACCTGTTAGATTCTGTTATTTTTACTCATTAGCCTTTTGGGAATGATTCTTAGCAGTTATTGCAGATTTTGTTCACAAAGGAAGAGAAAGAATGGATTGTGGTGGAAGCCTGAAATTTGGTCCTGGGTCCTGATGGCTGCTCCACCACTAACCAAGCCCTCATCAATGCAGCCTTCCCCTTGAATAAAATGTCAATATACCTGAAGGTAGGAAAAGCCTCAAAAATCTACCCTCAGGCTCTAATGGGGGGGGCTCAAGGCTGCTGCATGGTGACCCACCAATTTGACCAAATTAATAACATTTTCAGGAACCAACTGAGTCTCCAGTGGCCATTTTAGAACAGCTGATGGAGGCATTCAGAGCCTACTCTGCAATAGATCTGGAGGCAGCTGGTAACAAATCAGCTATGATCTTAGCCTTTGTTAATCAGGCCACCCCAGACATTAGAAAGAAGCTACCAAAGATAGATGGTTTAGCAGGAAAGTCTTTGTCTGAACTTCTAGAAGTAGTAGCTAAGGTGTATAACAAGAGAGAAATCCAGAGGAAAGACAGGCTAGGTTAAGGAGTGAAGCAAATGAACAGGAAGACAGGTTGAAGACTGCAGAAAATGACAAGCAGAGACATGCCATGGCAATTGCAGAGGATAAGCAGACACATGACATGGCTCACCTAGTCCTGGTGGCCACGGTTTCGGATCCAGAGCAGTGAACGAAGCTGCGGTGCCTGACTGGAAACCAAGGTAAGTCTTCCTGCTGTGAGGACAGACCCCCTCTGCAGAAAGACCAATTTGCCTCTTGTAAAGAGATAGCCCATTGGGCAAGAGAATGCCCCCAAAAAGAAGGACATAAAAAGCCACCTCCCCGGACAGGCAGTGGTGGGTACATGCCTTTAATCCCAGCATTCGGGAGGCAGAGGCAGACGGATCTCTCTGAGTTCAAGGCCAGTCTGGTCTACAAAGCGAGTTCCAGGAAAGGTACACAGCTACACAGAGAAACCCTGTCTCAAAAAAAAAAAAAAAAAAAAAAAAAAAAAAAAAGCCACCTCCCAAGGTGTTGGTGACAAAAGACAGAGAAGAGAGCAGTTGAAGGGGATGGGATTTGCTTCCCCTCCCAGAACCTAGGGTAACACTAAAATTGGAGAGGAGGCCTGTCCAATTCATGGTGGATATGGGTGCTCAATACTCAGTTCTGACAGAGCCTATGGGTTCTATAACCAAATGAAAGGGTATGGGTATAGGGAGCCACTGACATGAACCAATACTCAAGGACTACCCGAAAACAGGTGAACCTTGGGTTGGGCCGGGCATTCCACTCCTTCATGGTCATGTCTGACTGCCCATACCCCCTTCTGGGAAGAGACTTATTAACTAAAATTGAAGCTCAAATAACCTTTGTACAAGAAGGAGTGGCAGGAACAAACTTAAAAGGAAAAGCAATCCAAGTCCTAATAGTACAGTTAGAAGATGAATGTAGACTCCATGAACAGCCCTCCCCACCCTAAGAATTGAGTCTTTGGGTCTTTGGCTAACACAATAACCTGAGACATTTGTGGAGATGGGGGGGCTGGACTGGCTTAACACTGACCCCCCATCTTGGTTGATTTAAAACCAGGGGCCACTCCAATGCGGGTCTGTCAATACCCCATGTCAGCAGAAGCACGGATGGGAATAACCACCCACATCTGTCACCTACTTCATCAAGGGATTTTAAAGCCTTGTCAGTCAGCCTGGAACAGCTCCTTATTCCAAGTCAAGAAGACAAACTCTGATGACTACTGACTGCCCTGTCCAAGGCTTGAGAGTGGTTAATAAATGGGTCATTGACATTCACCCCACAGTCCCAAATCCATATACTCTTCTGAGCTCATTGTCACATTGCTTACAATGGTATACTGTGCTAGAATTTAAAGATGCTTTTTTAAAGATGCTTTCTTCAGCCTACCACTGGCCCCTCAGAGACAGGCTCACTTCACCTTTGAACAGCATGACCCAGCAAAAGGAATCAATGGACAGCTGACTTGGACTTGACTGGCCCAGGGATTCAAAAACTCATCCACCATATTTGATGAGGCTCTCCATGAAGTTCTGGATGCCTACCAGACTGAGCACTCCAGAAATTGTCTTCCTACAGTAGGTTAATGACCTCCTGATTGCAGTTGCCACTGAAAAGGACTGTAAGGTAGGGACAAGGACCTTGCTTCAGACGCTGGGAACTCTCGGGTATCGGTTTTTAGCCAAAAAGGTTTGCCAAGAAAAAGTGACATATCTAGGCTATATTCTCAAAGTGGGGCAATGCTGACTGTCAGAGGCATGTGAAGAGACTGTGCTAAATATACTCACTCCAAGGAACAGAAAGCAGGTTAGAGAGCTCCTGGAATCAGCCTGCATCTGCCACCTATGTATCCCAAGCTTTGCTGAAATGGCCAAACCCCTGAACAAAGCCAATCGGGAAGGGTAGCCCTTTGATTGGACAGATGAACAGGAGTGGTGTTTGCCCAGATTAAAACAGCTCTGTTATCAGCCCCAGCACTAGGGCTCCCAGACAGCACTAAGCCCTTCTGCCTATATGTAGATGAAAACAAAGGTGTAGCAAAGGGAGTCCTATCCAGATTCTGGGGCCATGGTGAAGGCAGTGGTTTATCTCTCAAAGAAACTGTATACTGTTGCCTCAGGATGGCCCCTGTCATGAGAATCAGTGGCCACTGCCTTGCTTGTCATAGATGCAGACAAGCTCATCCTGGGGCAAGAACTGAATGTGACCATGCCTCATGTCATAGAAGGGGTCTTCAATCAGCTTCCCAATTGCTGGTTGAGCAATACACACATGACCCACTACCATACCTCCTCTCCTTAACCCCCCACACCTATGCTTTGCCTCATCAATGGCCCTAAATCTGGCTAGCCTGCTCCCTGAACCCAACTTGGATCAACCAACTCATGACTGCTCTGAGATACTTAGCCAACTCTGTGGGACACAGCCTGATCTGAGGGGACAATTGATGCCAGATGCTGAATTCACCTGGTACACCCATGGGACGAGTTTCATCAAGGATGAAAAAAAGGTTTGCAGGCACAGTGGTAGTCATGGAAGGAGAGGTCATTTGGGCTGAGGTTCTGGCCCCAGGGACATCCACCCAAAAGGCAGAACTGATTGCCTTAATCAAAACCTTACAATTAGACAAAAGTAAGAGACTTAACGTATATCCAGACAGCCGCTATGCCTTTGCTATGGCATACATACATAGTACTATATATCAAAAAAGGGGGTTTCTGAAAGCTGAGGGAAAAACCTATCAAAAATAAACAAGAAACTCTAAACCTACTGGAAGCTCTGTGGCTCCCAACCAAGCTGGCAATCATTCAGTGTCTAGGACATTAAAAAAGAGACTCCCTGTTTGCTCAGGGAAATCCGTGAATGGACAAGGCTGCTAAGGCAGCTGCAGAACAAGCAGCCTCAATACTAACTCTGAAGCTGCAAGACTTGAGCCCCCATAAACTGACTGACAAGCTGGCATATACTGCAGAAGATTTGACCCTCATCCACAGCCTACCCCAAGCCCGGAAGCCCCATGCTGTGGATATTGCTCTATATAAAGAAAATGCTGATTGGCCAGCAGCCAGGCAGGAAGTATAGACAGGACAAGCAGAGAAGAGAATTCTCAGAACAGGAAAGCTGAGTCAGGAGATGCTGCCAGCCACTGCCCTGAGTACCAACATGTAAGATACTGGTAAGTCACAAGCCATGTGGCAAGGTATAGATTTATAGCAATGGGTTAATTTAAGATGTAAGAACTAGACAGCAAGAAGCCTGCCATGGCCTTACAGTTTGTAAGCAATATAAGTCTCTATGTGTTTACTTGGTTGGGTCTGAGCAGCTGCAGGACTGGCAGGTGAGAAAGATTTGTCCTGACCATGGGCCAGGCAGGACTGGAGAAAACTTCAGCTACAGCCCCAAGATCCAGGAGAATGGTGGCTGACAGGAAGCAGTAGAGTAATCCTGCCTGCCAAAATGGCAATGAACTTGCTGAGGCATATCCACCAAGCTACCCAAGCTAAAAAGACTTAGTTTGTGATACACTGTGGACTTTCCCTTGGAGCCCTGTCTGCAGCCTGGAACCTGATTCTTCATGGGCTTTGATAATTTTACAGGGCTCACACTGCAATCCCAGCTCTTGAAGGCAGCAGGACTATCCGAAGTATGAAACCAGCCTGGTCTACACAGATAAATTCCAGGAAAGCCATTCAGCAAAACTAGCTCAAAAATATAAATCAATTCATTAATTAAAAAAATTAAAAACAAGGTAAATATAATTTAGTAAAAACATCTTTTTAGGCTTTGTGATGAAAGGAAAAGCATTCTCTTATAGGCAGTCTCCAAACCATCCACAAGGAAAGCTGGAATACAAGATGGGATACAAGAAACAAAAAAGTCTTAAGAACTAAGTCATCTAGTGCTCGCTTCAGCAGCACATATACTAACATTGGAACAATACAGAGAAAATTAACATGGTCCCTGTGCAAGGATGATATGCAAATTTGTGAAGTGTTCCACATTTTTACACTGTTGGTGGGAATGCAAACTTGTACAGCCACTTTGGAAAACAATATGGTGGTTTCTCAGAAAATTGGGACTCAATCTCCCTCAAGACCCAGCTATACCACTCTTGGGTATATACCCAAGGAATGCTCAATCATACCACAGGGACATATGCTCAACTATGTTCATAGCAGCATTATTTGTAATAGCCAGAATCTGGAAACAACCTAGATGCCCCTCAACTGAAGAATGGATATAGAAATGTAGTACATATACACAATGGAGTACTACTCAGCAGAAAATAAAAATGACATTTATGAGGTTTGCAGGCAAATGAATGGAACTAGAAAATATCATCTTGAGTGAGGTAACCCAGACTCAGAAAGACAAACATGGTATGTACTCACTCATAAGTGGATACTGGATATAAAGCAAAGGATAACCAGACTGCAACCCACAGCTCCAGGGAGGCTAGCTAGTAAGGAGGACCCTAGGAAAGACACAGGGATCACCCAGCGACAGAGACATGAATGAGATCTACATGATCAAATTGGGGGTGAGGGAGGGTAATGGAGGGCAAGAGTCTGGGGAAAGAGAGCTTAGGGGAGCGGGAGGTTCTAGCTGGATCAGGAACAGAGTGGGAGAACAAGGAAAGAGAAACCATGATGAATGAAGACACCATGGGAATAGGAAGAAGCAGAGTGCTAGGGAGGTCCCCAGGAATCCACAATAATGACTCCACCATATATTACTGGCAATGGTCGAGAGGGTGCCTGAGCTGACCTATTCTGGTGATAGGATGGCTGAACACCCTAACTGTCATCATAGAACCCTCATCCAGTGACTGATGGGACCAGATGCAGAGATCCATGGCCAGGACCCAGGCAGAGCTCCAGGAGTCCAATCAATGAGAGAGAGAAGGGATTCTATGAGCAAGAGATATCGAGACCACGATTGGAAAAAGTACAGTGACAACTAGCCAAACTAGTGGAAACACATGAACTGTGGACCAATGGCTAAGGAGCCCCTATTATACTGGACTAGGCCCTCTGAATAAGTGAGGCAGTTGTTTAGCTTAACTGTTTAGGGGACCCCCAGGCAGTGGGACTGGGACCTGTCCCTAGTGCATGAGGTGGCTTTTTGGAGCCCAGTGCCTACGGTGAGACACTTTGTACAGCCTTTGTGCAGGGAGGAGGAGCTTGGACCTGCCTCAACTAATGTACCAGGATCTGCTGAATCACCATGGGAGACCTTGCCTTGGAGGAGGTGGGAATCGCGGGGGGTTGGGGGGTTGTGGAGGGAAGGCTGGGGGTGGGAGGAGGGAGAACAGGGGAATCTGTGGTTGATAGGTAAAATCAATAGAAAATGTCTTAATAAAAAAAAAAAAAGAAAAAAAAAACCTAAGTCATCTAACTGCACAATTATTCTACTGTGAGAAAACCCACAGAAGAAGTAAGACCTAATACAATATATTTATTAAGAAAAGGGCTTGATCTATTTACTAAAATCATACCAAATAAAAATACTTTCAAACATCAAACAAGTATTTCTAAGGAAGGGAGCAGCTCAGTCGTAGAGCAACTACCTAGCATGAACCCTGCCTGGGTTTCACTTCCAATTCAAAAATAATCTAGTATAATGAGGAATCTAAGATATGCAAAAATATCATTATTGGAAAAGCAAATAAGCTCTTAAAAAGCTGAGTAATAATGATGATTTAGAACCAATTTGTGTATACATGGGCCAAAAAGAAACAATTCATACAGATCTGAATGAAAAACAAAATTATTCTTCAACTCTGAATCAAAACCTATGCAGTATGAATAAAGGAACATTGTTCCATTTTACATGTTTAAATCATAAGCTGGTCAGTGGCCTGTGTGGGGGTAAGAGCATCAAGACAAGGCCATCCTCAGATGAATATGAAATTCAAGGCCACCCTGGCCTACTAAAGACCAGGTCTCAAAATAAGCAAGTTTGGCCTCAAATTTTTAGCCCACATATATTATTCTACTTTCTCAAAGCACAACAACATTTAGTGGTCATATAAAAAAGATCTCAGCCAGGTGTGGTGGCACATATTTTAATCCCAGGGCTCAGGAGTGAGAGGCAAACAGATCTCTGAGCTTGAAGTCTGTGTCTGCTGTACTCAGCAACTCCAGGTCCATCAAGGATACATATTGACACTGTTTCAATGAACCTGAAACCAAGGCCAGGCTTGCTGGTGTAAGCCTTCCTTCCCAGCACTTGGGAGGCAGAGCCAGGAGGATCTGTCTGTGAGTTCAAGCTCAGCCTGGTCTACATAGCAAATTCCAGGATAGTCAGGTCAACATAGAAAGAACATGAACACACACACACACACACACACACACACACACACACACACCTTCAATAGCAGTATTAGTATTTAAAGAACCCTTAGGATATGTGCAGTGAATAAAGATACACAGAACTGGATTTTTTGTTCAATTTTTTTTTTTTTGTAATTTGTATGACATAACAGTATGTTCTGAAAAGTTCTGACCTCATAGAACTAGTCTGTTCTGGTATCCATAAAATATGCATACTATTTTGCATAATTGCAAAATATGATACTTGGAATAATTTGGTTACTATGAGGAGATCATGAATAAATTGTTCTTTCATTTAATATTACTGATTTAAAAGAATCATTTTGAATTTTTAATAGTAAAAAACTTTTTTTGTTTTGTTTTGGTTTTTTTTTTTTTGCACATTCTTACTATGTAGCCCTCACTATCCTGTAACTTGCTATGTAGATCAGGGTGGCCTTGAACTCAGACAGATCCTCCTGTCTCTGCCTCCCAAGTGCTGGGAAGGAAGGCTTACACAAGCAAGCCTGGCCTTGGTTTTAGGTTCATTGAAACAGTGTCAATATGTATCCTTGGTGGACCTGGAGTTGCTGAGTACAGCAGACACAGACTTCAAGCTCAGAGATCTGCTTGCCTCTCACTCCAGAGCCCTGGGATTAAAGTGTGTGCCACCACACCTGGCTGAGATCTTTTTTATATGACCACTAAATGTTGTTGTGCTTTGAAAAAGTAGAATAATATATGTGGGCTAAAAATTTGAGGCCAAACTTGCTTATTTTGAGACCTGGTCTTTAGTAGGCCAGGGTGGCCTTGAATTCCATACTCACCTAAGGATGGCCTTGTCTTGACGTTCTTACCCTCACACAGGCTACTGACCAGTTCATGATTTAAACATGTAAAAGGCAGCAATGTTGTTCCTTTGTTCACACTGCATAGGTTTTGATGCAGAGTTGAAGAATAATTTTGTTTTTCATTCAGATCTGTATGATTTCTGTTTTTTTGAGACAGGGTTTCTATATGTAGATTTGCGCCTTTCCTGGAACTCACTTGGAAGCCCAGGCTAGCCTCGAACTCACAGAGATCCTCCTGCCTCTGCCTCCCGAGTGCTGGGATTAAAGGCGTGCACCACCACCACCACCACCACCACCACCACCACCACCACCCGGCTCTGTTTGCTTTTTGTCCTTTTTGACCCATGTCTACAAGAATTAGTTCTAAATCGTCATTATTACTCAGCTTTCCTTTTTAAAAACCCATTTGCTTTTCCAATAATGATATTTTTGCATATCTTAGATTTCCCATTATTCTAGATAATTTTCATGTTGGGAGTGAAACCTAGTCAGAGTTCATGCTAGGTAGTTGCTCTACCACTGAGCTGCTCCCTTCCTTAGAAATACTTGTTTGATGTTTGAATGTATTTTTGTTTGGTATGATTTTAGTAAATAGATCAAGACTTTTCCTTAATAAATATCTTATATTAATTTTTACTTTTTTAGTGGGTTTTCTCACAGTAGGATAATTGTGCCTTTAGACAGATGACTTAGCTCTAAAGGTATATATTTTATTATGTATTCCATATTTGAATCATGACTCAGGGTTTTCTTGATGGTTTGGAGACTGCATGTAAGAGAGTATCTTGGGGAAAGTTTTTTGTTTTTGTCTTTTAGGAGAATGAAGGTTAAGGAATCTGAAGAACACTGGACAAATGAGACAACTGAAGAAAAGGGACAAATCATCTATCCTAAGAAACAGAATGAAACGATGTATGGGTATATATTATCTAAAAAATTTTATGTCTTCCTAAATGTTTGTTTCTGCTTTTCTCTAAAGATTTAACACTATTGGTCTTCTAATAGTCCCAGTTCAATTAAAATTTAAAGCTGACTTTGGAGTTGGAGAATGGCTCTCTCCTTCTTTAAACTCAAGCATGTTGTTAAAAGGAAAATGCAAACTCCCTGTATCATGCCAGAATAAAAGAGCCATCTTCTGCTATGGTACAGGACAAAAGCAAAATTAATTAAGGGACTATTCTATTACTAATCTCAACTCTTTGATTCTATTCTGATTCTTTAAACTTTTCTTAAAGTATAAATATTATATCAAAATTTACAAGATTAATATATATATACATTTTAAACTTTGTTAAGATATGAATGGTCATATAGAGTACTAACTAATTCTAGAAAAAAGGCTAGCTGCATATACATGTTTTTGTGTTCGAGTCTCTTATCAGTTTTCTGCAGGAAATCACAGCCAGGCCTAACATCAACTGAAGTCTCCAGGAAGAAGATGGGGCCCCACAACAACAACAATTCCACGTGGACAATAATAATATCATTAAGCTGACAAACATCATCCACAGATCAGCTTTGAACTACAAGGTGCTCAGAGCAATTTTGAGATGACTAGCTGAGATGATCCAGTCTCAAAGACTACTTGAATAAGGACTTGAGATAAACCCTGAACTTTGGCATTATACACAGACTGGATAATGAAGGATATACTTACCTCTCCTAGAATTTGACAATTAACCTAAAATTTTTCTTTCAGGATAAAGAAAACTTCGCCCATACCCAGCAGGAAGCAATTTTAAGAATACGACGCCCACATCCCCAAAGAGGTGGTGTGGTGTGGGTGGTTTTTTGGTCTTTTTAATGGGTTTTGGGTCTGGGATAATTTTCAGTATTTAGGGGGTTGGTTACAAGTTATTGTCAAGTGTTAGGAAAAAGGCTAAGCAAAGGAGATTAGATTTAAGGTTCTTGTTTAAAAAAAAAAGAAAGAAAGAAAGAAAAGAAAAAGACAATTACTAGTTTTAAATACTTTACATTGGATTGAATTGTTTTATATTGTATACAAATTTGAAACTGATATTGTTAGAAAATGCTATATGTATATTTCTAATTGCATTTATACCATTCATTTAACAATGTAATGCAAATTTCTGATCCTTGAATGTTATTATTACCAACTATTAGGATATAAAGAAATGAAAGTTAGTAGTTCGACATTACAATAGAACTTGTAGTCATCTTAGATATGTTTTAAAAATTGAGCAGAGATGTTTTAGACAGGTCATCTTCAAACACTTCAGAGATCTACAGAATATGGCATTTAAAATGTTTTAATAACTTAGAAATTTTTTCTTTTTTGAGACATGTCGGCTCCTGGCAGTACCTATCTACTTCAGAGAAAATACGGGCATTGAAGAAACTGCATATGGAGTCAACTTTCATTCTGGCAAAAGTTAGCCACTGGACAACAAAGTATCCTCGAATCAACAGGACAAAATGGACAGGCAGAACACGAAACAAGGGACTACTGATTCTTGCCAAAACAAGTGTGGTTATGGCTTTATCAAAAGGCATCTTCTGAGGCCAGGACAATATGGCCCCATCCCTAAAGTGGCCTTCGCATCCGGAATAGGTACGGTGCCCTTTTTTTTCGAAGGCAGCTTAACAGGCAGAGGGCCGATGGCTTCTGTTGTGCAATAGAACAGCAGCTGAAAGCTCATGCCTCTCGAAAGTAGACTGGCATTTAATAGAAGGATGTGGAGAAGAAGGGGATGCTGAGATGAAGCCATATATACACAGCCAAGAAGAATGAACAGCTGAATTAAAAAACTGTCAACAATTTCCAGAATTTAAAATCCTGAATCATGACAGGACACTAGTGGAATTCAGGTGTTTCTGGTACATGGACTGCTCTCACCCAATGTGAGGTTGAACTGTTGACCTTGTGTACATCCTACTTCACAAATGAGTCTGTCAGATATACTAAGACTATAGGCTGAAGATGATGCCCCAACACTGCAGAGAAACCTCAGGTGACTGCCCAGGCAGCTGGCTGTTTCTGTCAACTCACAAATTTTTTGGAAGTTGCTTGCATGCACTTCCTGTTTTTTATTTTTGTTAGCTAATATTATTTCCTTCTTGGGTCTCTGAGGGAGTTGAAGATTAGTTAGTTATGGTTGAAGATTAGTTAGTTGTAGTTGAAAATTAATTAGGATAGAAAGTGCATTAGATACATCTTGGATTTACCAAAATAGGATAGATAATGGAATTATTTTCTCTGATTTGTCAAATACCTGTTTAGGTATTTATTACTTGTATATATTGTATATAGTTATTGTACTTTTGTATATAGTTTTTCTTTTGTTAGTTATAACCTTTTTCTTTTTTTCTTTTTATTAAAATAGAAAAGGGGAAATGTGGTGGTATTCTAATTGTACTGAAATGTGATTTTGATTGTATGTTAATAAATAAAGTTGCCCAGGGGTCAGAGCTATTAGAGCCATAGCAAGAGTGTGGCGGTGGTGGCACACGCCTTTAATCCCATAGATCTCTGTGTGTTCAGGGATACAGCCAGCATTGGAGACATATGCCTTTAAGACCTAGGGGGCTGTACATTCAGACAGTGACGATGCAGTCACGTGTTTGTGTTTACAACCAATGAGAAGGCAGAATGACTGGAAAATCGACTTACACACAGAAAATAGCTCCTTTTTGAGAAGCTGGGACACCGCAGGCGGAAGGGTGAGATTTTAGCTCTGAGCTCTGACCTCTTGGCTTTCTCTTTTACATTGTTTCTGTGTTTCTTATTTAATAAGACGGTTGGTTATATCTACAGAGTATTTTTTTCTTTTGTCACAAATCCTAAAAAATATTTTCACTAAATTACATTTACCCTGTTTTTAATTTTTTAATTAATGGATTAATTGATATTTTTGATCAGGTTTTGCTCGATGGCTTTTCTGGAATTTATCTATCTAGATCAGGCTGGTCTCAAACTTGGGGTAATCCTGTTGCCTTCCAAGAGCTGGAAATACAGATTTTTGCCCTGTAAAATTATCACAACCCATGAAGAATCAGGTACCAGGCTTCAGAAAAGGCTCCAAGGAAAAGTCCACAGTATAGCACAAACTAAGACTTGTTTATCTCAGAGGTTTTAAGGAAGGGAAAAACTCACACATACTATTGATGGTTTCTTTTGTGTATTTTTTCATGTTGTTCTCATCATGCTGTTCTCTCTCATGTTGTTCTTTCCCACTGATCTGTCCTCTTATGTCTTATTACAATTTTATATATGCCAACAAACTTTTTCAGGCAATAAGAGTCATAAAACAGTCACATTCCAAAGGTAAAGATTGTGTGTATCTTCTAATTATTCAAGAACATCTGCAGCCCTCATTTGGTGCTACAGAGTCAAATTATTTTCTGTAGCCTTGACTAGTTAGAATATATTTTCACAAATTGAGGTCAGGAAAGAGTGCAAGGACTCATTTGCCAGCTAGCAATAATTGAGCTGCTTTATTTTTATGACCTAGCCAGATAGTACAGGAGTATGTCCTTGTGAATTTAAGGATTGGGAATGTTTATCTAAAAAAAACATTAGCAAGGCACCTGGTCTAATCTAAAGCTACTTTGAAGTTTTATAACAGCTAACAGTGTACAGCTCTCTTGGCAGCTAGGGAAATTCAATTGTTTTCCTATGTCAACCTTAGCTGTGATCTAAAGCAGCTTTTTAGTGGAACTCAATGGTTCCTGACTATGTCAAAATTATACAGCATCTTCCTGACAATCCACAGATATAAATATTCCCAGTAGATCAAGATGTATTCATGAGATGGACACACTATAATAAAAGTAGTGGAGGACTCCCCACACCATATACATTGTAGCAGCAAGCATCCAGGTACACTACAGAAGCAAAATACATTCTGGAAGCTATATTCTTACAAGCCTCACTTGAAGGAGACATACCCAGAATTTCTATTCTGCTGAGCAGGCATCTGGACTTTAATTGCTACCTGCTGTTGCTCTGACATGGCCATGGCCACCTGCATAAAATATCATTTATCTTCAATTTATTTTCTCCCCTAAGACCAGCAGCAGGTCATGTCAGGTCAGTCATTGTAGCTTGAAGTGCTTGTAGTTGGGCAAGACTGATGATTGCTTGTCTCCTCCGTACATAGCATGTTCCAGCACTATGAAAGCAAGTCAGTGGGATGAAGCTTTAGTATCTTTACCAGTTTGATTTTTGCCATGCTTTATGACTTAAGCATATGGTGGCTTCAGCAAGAGGGTCTTATCATCAAGTTCTTGAGGATAACCAACTTTCTCAGACTGGAAGCCTCTGAGTCCAAAATGAATCTCAACTGAACTGCTGCTAAAAGCCTAAAAGCTTAACCAGGCTCTAGTTCCTGGTCCTTACGCCTTATATACCTTTCTGCATCCTGCCATCATTTCCTGGGATTAAAGGAGTGTGTCACCTTTTTTATTTATTTATTTATTTATTTTTTTGAAATGGTTGCACCAGTTTTCATTCCCTCAAGACTTGAAATGGAGTTCTTTTTCCTCATATCAATGACAGCATGTGTCATTTTTTGTTTTTTTATCTTAGGAATTCTGCAGGGGTGAGATGAAATTAGAGAGAAGTTGTAATTTGCATTTCCTCAATAGCTAAGTATGTTAAACACTCTTAATTGTTTGTCAGCTATTTGTATTTTATTTTCTGAGAATTTACTATTTAGCTCTATGTCCTATGATTAATATTCAAAATATAAACACATAAAACTCTTTTCCTTCCCCATTCCAATCACTTCATGTCCCCCTACTTACTCCATCTCAAATTGATTGTCTCTTGTTTTTTGTTAATATTATTGCATTTATATTTGTATGTCCATGCACATAAATATTTAAATATAAGCTGCTGAGTCCATCTGGTATTTCATGTACTTACATGATTTCAGGGCAGACCACTTTGGATAACCAATTAGGAGGCTCATGCTGGGGAGAGAATAATCCTCCATCTCTCAATAGTCAATAGTCTCCTGTAGTACTTAGTCTAGGGAGAGATCCTCATTTCCCCCCACATTATATTAGTATGCCTACTGAACATGTTTTCTCCATCACCTGAGATCTTACAGATCTTTCAGGACTCAGGATCTGTCTAGCCTGCCGGCTGTGGATTTGGGTTCCCAGCTTCTGTATGATACCTCTTCTGGAGAGTCAGCTCTCCTCTTCCAGGGCCCTGTGGTTTCAGTTGATGGCTGCCCTGCTGTCTCTACTGGCCTTGATCTTAGAGCAGCTCTCCAGTTTAACAGACAAGCATTCCCCATCCTGTCAATTTCCTCAGGGCTGAAGTCACCACAGGATTCTCATGTCCTCAGGTCCTCTGAGTTAGGCTAAAAGAGTATCTGGAAGGGCATTTCTTGGAAGTAGGGTGGTGTGTCTGTGAGCATGTTGTGTGGATGTGTCTGTGAGAGACTTGCCTAGAGGTGTACCTGAAGATTGCTGTGCTTGAGGAGATGAGTGGAAGAATTTCCCTGGATTTGCATCAGGGAGTGGGTGTATTTAGAAGTTGATAGGCAGACTTTGCTCAGCAAGGCAGGAAGATGGGGCTGCACAAGCTCATAAGCCCTGCTCACCATCCCAGCTCTTGTCTTGCCTATCTGTGAATATCTGTGGAGGAGAGGAAGGTATTCCAAGAGCATAACCTTGCCTGATCCCTTGCATCCCTGGAACTAATCCCTGGAGATCCACAGGACCTGAGTCTTGCTGAGCAAGGAGTCAACCAAGTCTATGATGAAACCCAGAGAGGTGGAGGTCATACTGCTTCTGCTGTAGCATTCAGGAGTGGTGGGATCCTGGGAACAGCCCAGGAACAGCTCACCATAGCCATACAGGTGAACCTCTGATACAGGGAAAGTGAGGCAGTATCTATCTGCCCTTCAACTTTTTAAGGACCTTCTCACCACCAGGTTGCCTTCTGATTCCTTAGCCTGTAAGCAACTCTCTAGACCCTTCTTTGAGCCCAAGTGCCTTCCAAATACTTTCTGGTGCCCATCTGCTTTACAAAGCTTTCCATGGGCTTCTACTGCCTTGTGAACCTTTAGAAATTGATAGAGTCAGGCCTGAGAGATGACTTTGCCATTAAAGGCTAGGCTTACTACCAAAAACATAAGAAGTTGCTTGTGTTTTGATTGTTCCTGGGGCAGTCTGGCAAATCCTTAAAAGTGAGCTCCTTGATAAAACTGAAAAGGTTTTAGGCAGACAAACTCATAACAGTTGTTTTGAGACATTTGCTATTTTGTATTTTAAAAACTAGTTATATTGGCTATTATCAGAATTATGGAGGTTGTTGATATTATAAATTGTTCCTGTTTCTAATAGAAATAGGAACAGGTTTTGGTCTCTAGGTAAGAATTGTGGTAATTGCAGTCAGAATGGCAAAGACTGACAACTGACAACAAATGCTAGAGAGGAAGTGGGGAAAAGAGAAACGTCATGAACAAGAAGGTGGATGTGCATAGTTAGTATAACAAATGTTAGACTTTATTATGCTGATGGTTGTTGTGCCCAGATCATAACCCCCAGAGATACCACCAAGGACGAGCATACCAGAATGCAAAAGCAAGGTTTATCTGTTACAAGTCATGACAGGGAACTGAACTCAAGCCATCTCAAGTGAGACAGAGAAGAGTTACTCTTTCTTGGGGAAGTTAGTTTTTATAGGCAAAACCCATAAAATTTCTTAGAGGGGAGGGGGTTAGTACGGGTCCATCCTTGATTGGTCCAGTTTTTCCCGGGCCTGGACTTTATCTTATTCTAGCTTATCTGTTTGCCCTGTCAGGAGTTTTACAACTCCTCTCCGGGGTCTGGTCATGTTATCTCCAGAGAGGGGTATTTTGTGACTAATTAGTTACCATCAGACATCCTGACTTTGTTCTTTTGTTCCTGGGGCTGGCGCCATAATTTCTGGGGACTTGAAACTGGTCTGGGTCTATCTATATTGAGATATCTTTGTCTAAGGCCCCCTTTTTGAGACAATAGAGTGAGGGTCTTGTGCCTAGATCCCCAAAGCCGCCACTGGAGACTTTAGGTACAGAATGCAAAAGTAAGGTGTTTTCTAAGTTTACAATCCTCCAGGGAGGCTCTTCCAAATTTGTGAGGCTAGTTCTTAAAGGCACAGACCATATAATTTATTTTAACCCTCCTCCCTTTTTAGTCTTTTGGTCGAATATCCTGACTGTGTTTTCCAAAGTCCCTGTAGCAGATACAGCCACCTGGGGAAAAGGGGTTAAGTTCTTATCTACACTTAGGAATCCTGGTTTAAGCTTCTCTTTGTCTGTAGGGGATAGAGTGGGGGGTTTTACTGAGGTATCACAATGGTCATCACACAAGGTTCACAGTCTAAATTCCTAACTATGGTCTTAAGTCCATTTCCCCAGGTCTGCTCACTTGTGCAATGTAATTTAGCTGAAGGTTAGGTCCAGTGACAGAAGTCTCTGATTGGAGGTCAGGATCCTGGGGGAGACTCCAGCCACAGTGCAGATCAAGGTGGCATATCTCCAGATGTGGAGAGCAGTGCATTACTCTTGGTTTCTGCCTATATACTGTCCAGTGGGCCTCATGGTGTTCTAGGACTGTTATCTTGAGTGATTGATGTGATTGAATTCTGGTTATCAAGTGAAGCCTTAGTTGTAGTGGGGTTGCTGACTAAGCTATTTTTACATGTCTAAAGGATATGTATTTTTTTCACTATGCTCATAACAATAAGGCTTCTGACTCACAAATATTTGGCCATGAATAACAAATAATACACAAGGATGCCTTGGAATTAATAATGGTATGGCTTTTTCTTGGGCAAATGATAAAATGCAAAAAAAAATAGTTTACCCTGTATAAGTTATTGGAAGCAGAGCTTTTAAAACAGGAATCTCAGGAAACATAAACAGCATTAAAGAAGTGCCTTATTAGTCAGTATTAAAGAAGTATCATTAGATAGT
Organism: Peromyscus leucopus; assembly: GCF_004664715.2. Classification (NCBI taxonomy): domain Eukaryota; kingdom Metazoa; phylum Chordata; class Mammalia; order Rodentia; family Cricetidae; genus Peromyscus; species Peromyscus leucopus. Next base: position 17,398,921 of record NC_051068.1, on the reverse strand, counting down.
GCTGAGCAACAAGAATCAAACAAAAGAAAGCTGAATAGAAACTGTGTATAAGATAATGTAATAAATCTTCCTAGGTACAATCTGTTAAACTGAACCTTAGAGAAAAGATAGGCAGTCTTCAGATAATACATAGCATCACTACTATAACCATGCTTTTGGTTTTTAATGGGTGAATGTAGGCAATACAAAGATACAGCAAATATATAACAAAACATCATCGAATAGATGTGTACAGCATCCAGTACAGCACAACTAAAAAAATCCCTCTTAAAACTATGATGCTCTCTAGCTTAGTATAGAGAGATCTTTGTATAGAGGGTTTGCCCTGTTCTCTCGATGGATACACATCTGTAGTGGGCAGCTGTTCCAGCTTTGACCTTAAAACCTTGCCCCTAGAGTGACTGCAGGTAACTGCCACACCTGCCTATAACCTGCCCCTGGGGCATGGCCGAGAGGTAGCTCCTTAAGACTCGAGGTGCATATGCGCTTGGCCTCTTTTGGATATCTTGTGGTCCTGGAATCTGGATGGGAGACCAAGCCTGAGTTCTCCACTGGCTGGTACCTAATTTCTCCTGGATTCTGTAACCAATCCCTATTGGCTGTAAGTTATCTCAAAAATAAACCTCTCTTAATTACCAGATAATTTACATGGGATTGCCTCGTTAAATATGGCAATATACATCCAATTAGCTGTTTTTACCACAGACATGTGACCACTATACATAAAAGCTTGAACAAACAATTACATCCTAGCATCTTATTCTGTAACGGGCCTGGTTTACATACTACTGTTTGGGGTGTTTTAGAGGCAGTTCCCCCATACACACCCCAGTTAAATTCTACTTTGTATGACTTACTATATCCTAAGCATTGCTAAATCCTTTATATCACCAGTTCTACTCTTCTACATCATAGCTTAGTAGTGGAGTGCTAACCAGAACAAGAGATGCCATTTGTAATCTCCACAATATTAACTCCAAGTGGATCTTACACATAAATGTTAAATTCAAAGTGCAGAACTTCTAGAAGATGCTTGAGAAACCTCTGAGTTTTGCAACCTGCCTAAGCCTTGGGCGATTTCTCTAAGGCCCTGAGAGGGGGGAAAAAGAATTCCTTCTCTAAAACTAGGAATATGCTTGGGAGAGCTGGTAAAGGTCTGGGACCAGGGCTTTTGGGAAGGGTTTCTTCAGATCCTGAGAACCATCTCTTTCCACACCTGGGGCTGTGGTAATCGGTCCCAGCCACTGTGGACTTGGTTTATAATATTCTAGAGATATCCTGTGTTCCTCTTGTGCAATATGGTCAGATTAGCCTCCTTCTAAAATTGTATACTTTTTTAAAAAAAACTGAACCCATTGGTTTATATTAACTACAGACTTGCTGTGGAATTTGGCTCAAATTTCCAGCCAATTTGTGATAGGTTTGTGCTTCAGGTGGAAGCCAGGGCTGGGAACCACTGGACTGTTTCCCTTCTGTTTACCCAGTCCTGTCACTCAGGCCTCACTAGCCAATCAGGGCCTCCAGCAAACCCGCCAGTCAGATGGAAGGGTTCTTCCTCCTGACGCTAGGGTTCTGGCTCAATTTCTCTGCAGAGAAAACCGGAAGTTGGCTCCTGTGTTGTACCTTGGGTTCTGCTGTAGATAGGGAGTAGTGACATGGTAACCGAGGAGCTTCTGTTCCCAGACCGGGAGGAGTGGCCGGCCATGGTGAGCGAGGGGATGCTTTCCCGGACTGGGAGGAGCGACCAGCTGAGCCAGAGCCGGGTGGTGGGTCCTCCCTGGGCTGGGTGGGAGCCAACAGCCAGACGCAGATTTGGCGTGGTCCTGGCTGGTCCTGTGTGTCCTGCGAGTCCCACGTGTTCCTTCCTGGTCCTGCGTGTCCTACTTGATCCTTGCAACCCCGTTGGCTGGGGCGGCAGTCTCTGAATAACTTCAGTCTGTGGGCTGTGTTTGTGCAGAGCATGGGAACAGGACTTACAAATATTTTTGTTGTTGATGTCACTATGAAATGCTGGGGCCTATAGTGCTCGTATTTTCACTATGGAAGGCAGATTTGCCAAACGTGGAGAGCCCTGGTCTCTCTAGTATCTTTCTGAAGTTCTGCACTTTTAACATTTAGGTTACGATTTGTCTGTAGTTAATCTTGTGGAGCTTGTAAAGGGCATCTCCTGTGTAGAGTAGCACTCCACTGCTAAACTGTGATGTAGAAGAGTAGAATTGGTGGTGATAGAATTGACGGTATAAGGATTTACCCATTTTTAGGAGACATTAAGTCACAAAGTAGAATTAAGCTGAGAGGGCTGTCACCCAGATATCCCTAAGATAAGTAGTACTCTAGCTGATGTACCCAGAGTTCCCCAAAGACCATCAAGAGACCAAATTCGATGCAAAAGCAGAGTCTTGTTATTCTTGCTAGTTAACTAGGGCCTCTTCATTCACATGATGCAGCAGCAGAGCAGGAGAGACCCTGAGTAGCAAATGCAGCAGTTTTATTGGGTAAAGCAAGAGGGGTGTTGGGGTCTACAGACTAATTAGGAACAGACTCAGGATTGATGAACCTCCATCCAGAGTTGCTGTCCTTGGGTAACTTGCAGCTGCAGGAATTACTAGCTCGTTCAGCGGTTGCTGTGGTAACTCCATTCTTCCTTTATCATGAGTCCACTAGCTGTAACTTTTAATTGGCTTCTTCTACTATATGGGGGCATCTGAAGGGGTTTTCCTGTAACTAGAGGTAGACCCAAGGTTGGGGGCTCAAGGGCACATTGTACTGTTCCAGGGCCTACATCCTGTTGGGTCTTTTCTGAAACCTGTCATGGCTGCAGAATAGCCAAGGCAGGGGTCTAGGTAGGGGACTGGGTTCCTCACTTACCATGCCTTTTAGGGATTAGTATGAGAAGATTAAATGTGTTTCCTCCAGAATTAACCAGCCACATTCCTATAATAAAGGAGACGACCCTGATTTACAACCAGCCAAAGGGGTCCTATTCCCTGCCCCCTGACACCCCCAATAAAAAACAGGCCTCTAACCTGATCTAACAGGGTCATAACCAACATTAAGTCCTGGTGTGCCATTAAGGATATATTAAGTCTAGAACAGCGCTGCATCTCCAGTCTTTTTCAAAGGTGTTTTTGAACAAGGTCTCTGATGTAGATTGAGGTGGACTTGAACCCTGTCTGTATCCCCACAGGGCATTCCCCTTGCTATTGTCCTGACTAAGCACCAGGAATTCTTGGATTGCAGATCTGTAGCACCACAGAGTTCTAAAGTAACCACTTTGAGTCACATAGTGGAGTGTCCATTGCAGTAACAGGAAAGGATTTGTGTGTGGAGTATGGCATCTCCCTTCAGACCTGAAGAGGAGGAGGAACAGCGTCCTGTGTACACTGCAGGGGGAAACAGACTAGGCAACAGCTAGATCATGGGCTGGAGTTTAAGGCAGTGAGCTACAGAGGTCTTCATCATAAAAAAAGGACCCGCTGGGCAGGGGGAGTGACTTTCTCTGTAATTTAACTCCTGGTATTATTCCTTTCATGTGAATGAAGATAGGCAGAATTGGTGGATGTACAATTTAGGGAGGGCAACTTGAAGTACTGAGTCTTCAGTTTCCAGTTAGGGAACTCTCCTATGCAGATATGTGCATTCCTGGTTAACACAGTTCAGTCAGCTCAGAGGTTTGAGACACAGGCCATTGGCTTTAACTCCATGTGTCAGCTTATAGCACCCAGCAGCTGACACTTTACATGGGAAAGTCATGCAGTGTCTTATGAATGGCATTCTCTCTAGCAGGGAAGTGCCTACTGTTTTGCAAAGTCAGTACTGCTAAGTGTTCTTCCAGTTATTTCTATCATTTTAAAAAGTCAATTAGTGGTATCATTTTTTAAATTTCACTTTCTTTAAATGTATTACAGCTCTAATTTCCATTTGTTTCTGTTTTCCAATGTTACCCAGCCATTGATATTTCATTCAATTTTTTCTTAGGTACTATTTATTTATTTATATCAGTTTATAGAGCAGTCATTCTCAACCTAAGGGATCAAGGCTCCCTTTAACAGGAGTAGTCTAAGACCATCGGAATATGCAGATATTTTTATTACAATTCATAACAGTAGTGAAATTTTAGTCAAGAAGTAGCAGTGAAAATAATTTTATAGTTTGGGGGTCACCATCTCATAAGAGACTGTATTAAAGTGTGACATCATTAGGAAGGTTGGGAACCACTGGTTTAGACCAATGTCTCCTGTAGCTCAGGCTTACCTCACACTACGTAATTGAGAATTGCTTTGAACACCACATCCTGCCTCTGCTGCCCAGTGCTGGGAAGACAGTCCTGCAAATCCTTCCAGGCTGGGCCTTGACTGGTCTGTGAGATGGAAAATAGACCATTGAATGAGTACCCTCAACCTCTCTAGATTTTATTGTGAAATTACAGATGAAGTGGGACCTGTGTAAGAGTTGAGTTCACTGACCCACTGTAAAGCAGGTGTAGTCACAGCACAGAAAGGGTTGGCAAGAAGGAGGTTGAAAGCTTTCCTGCTGTGACAGTTGACAGACAGTAGCAATGAGTAGTGAGGTCATCGATTTTAGACATTCCATAAATGTCCTGACTGGTCATTTCTCTTTTCACAGACCAGACAATCAAGAATCTGGATAAAGGGCCGGGCAGTGGTGGTGCACGCCTTTAATCCCATCACTTGAGAGGCAGAACCAGGTGGATCTCTGAGTTTGAGGCCAGCCTGGTCTACAGAGTAAGTTCCAGGACAGGCCCACACAGAGAAACCTTGTTTCAAACACACACACACACACACACACACACACACACACACACACACAAAAAAAAAAAAAAATCAGGATAAAGAACTGAATTTTCATGAAACCAAATTATTACATTAGTTACACCAGTTCAACCTAAATAGAAAAACTGGATAAAATGGTGTGGCCCTGCCTAATGTGACTGTTTTCCAGGTTTAAGATGTACAGCCTGGGAGAAATGCATGAGTAGTACTTAGTGTGCTCTAGTACACATCCCTAGTCTCTGGAGCACATGGCCATAAAGCCTGTTTCAACTTTCCAACATAATTTTTGGAATTATAATTACCTAATTTCCACTATCTCTTTCCTGGCTCCAGGCCCTCCCATAGATTCTTCATTGTGTTCAAATCCATGACCTGTTTCTGCTTCCACAGCAGTTACTGTTTGAATGTGAACCGTGTTTGGCTGTAGGACCTCCCAGCTCTGAAGCAAAATCTTGACATTTTTTTTCTTTCTGGTTTTTCAAGACAAAGTTTCTCTGTGTAGTTTTGGTGCCTGTTCTGGATGGAACTCATTCCATCGACCAGGCTGGCCTCAACCTCACAGAGATCCGCCTGCCTCTGTCTCCCGAGTGCTGGGATTAAAGGCGTGTGTCACTGGCCTCCTGGCAGCTTATAGGTTCTTTCCAGGATTCTCTTCTGCTACTGTAGGAGATGTAAGAAAGACCACAGCCATGCCATGATGAGTGTGGTAACTAGACCAGAAAGAACAGGTTGGCTGAGGTGTCTGTCTGAGCTGCTGGGAATGGGATGGACCCTGAACCAGACTGTTTCTGCTGTTTTCTGTGGTGACCTGGGCAGTGGTCCTTGGTCTCTGAGCCTCAGTGTGTGTGGATTCCCTGGGGAGGAGAAGGCTCTGCCACCCTGGCATGGGAGGCTATGAATGCTTTTTAACTTTCTGCTACTGCCAGCCACCATAGTGTGACTCAGTTCCAGGGGACAAAAGGAAGTTCTGATCTGCAGAGGTATCTCAGGTTGCATGGTTTTGGGCAGGTGGATAGGGCAGATGCCACATCTTGTGATATAATCTATGTGGTTGGAATCAGACATTAAATTATTCTTCTACAGTGTTTTCTGTGTGGGCATCACTGGGGCTGGGTTTGCCTGAAAACACAAGGGAGCATGAAGGCTGCAGAGCTATAGCAGGATCTGCAGGAGATCACCTCCCTTTGCAGAGAGAGCTCTAGAACATGGGGCCTCTCTTAGAGAAATATCAGTAGCTAGAGAGTCAGAAACACAATTTAAGGTTCTGTTTGAGTTAATTTTGTGAAGGTTGTGAAGTTTGTTTATTTAATTTCTATACACATAGAATCATAGGTAGCTGCCTGCCTTTTATCTTGCCCTAAAAGTATTGAATTATAGGCATGCACTGTTGCAACTGGCTTTATAATGCAGAAGTAGAGGGGTAGTTGCAAGGTGAGTACTTTATCTGGTAGCCCACTTTCTCAGCCCTAAAGTTTATTAAGTAGAGATTTTCAGAGTGAGTCTGTTTTGAGACACAGTCTCACTTTCTAACCCTCTCTGACCTGGAATGCACTGTGTAGTAGATAGCTAGACTTGGAACTCACTGACATCTACCTGCCTCTTCCTCAAGTGACTACACTTGTCTGTAAAGAGATGTTTATCATGGAATTAGCACAGATATTAGTAGAAAGAAAGGACTTTTGGATAGTGTAGTCTTGTGAGGGAGAGCCACACTTAAGAACTGACACAAAGCCATGATTACAGTTCTGTTGACTTTGTAAGTTCCATTTCAATGGGTCCTTAGGGAGTCTCTCACACACTCTTTTCTCATTCCTTCTCTGTCTCTCTATCTTGTCTCTATCTCTCTGTCTCTTCTTCTCTTTGGTAAGAAGATCATAGTTCAATTGCTGAGATGGTTTGGGTATGATTCTGATTTAATAAGGTAAAAGCATGGGTCAGCAGAGTTCTCCAAGGTGCCTTACTCTACATGCGGTTCATATTTCTGCCCTGGAGATCCTTAGCAATTTGCTGCTTACATCTGGGAAAGGAGTATGTTCATACTCAAAAAGTTTTATTTGCTTTGCCCTCATACATGGCTTATAGGTATTTGGGATATTACTAAAAAAAGAAATATTGTCCCTGTCTACACAGGTAGTCTACACAGCAAATTTTATTAATTTTGTATCCTGAGTAATATTGATTTTCAACTTGATAAGATCTAGAATCAGCCAAGGGTTACTCCTCCACACACACCTGTGAGGCCTTATCTAGATCATGTTATACATCTGGGTTGTGCTTGTGGGAGACTAGCGTGTATATTAAGTTCATTGAGATGAGAAGACCACTCTGCCTTGCAGAAGTGGATAGCACCATTCCATTCCATTCTATGGATTTGGCACTGAGTTATTTAATAATGACCAACTTTCTACTGTCTGCTTCCTAACTGTGGATACAGTGTGATCAACCACCATTACCCTCCACCATGCCTACTTCTTATAAACGTTCTTTTTATTCACTTTTAAAATTTTACCTTTTGAGTGTCCACATGTTCATGCTGACACCCAATAAAGTGGAGTAAGAAGTCACCAAAGCCAGACATGGTGTCCCAACCCTCTGATCACAAAATTTAGTAGGCAGAATTAGAGGCTGGAATTTGAGAGTTTCAACAATGTGAAAGGATTGAGTGTGCAATGGGGTATGGAGTCAGGTTCCCAGAAGCAGACAAGAGTATGTTGGGCCCAAGAAACTCTCCCCAGACTATAGCAAGCCCGTGGGCCTCTGGACAATCTCAGACCTAAGGCTCAAGGTGTCTTCTTCCATGATGCATGTGTACCCCAAGGTCTGAGCTGTGGGGATGTGAGTCCCAGTTGCCTTGAAATCCAATGCACACCATTTCTATAGTTGCGTGGCCTTAGGATGTGAGGGTAGGGGATGGGGAGAAGACTTTGCCTGGCTGCTGATTGGATGGGGTTAATATCTTTCTGCCCCTTCCCTGCTCACTTTCTAAAACCAGCAAGCCAAGGTGGTTTCAGGAACAAACAGTAACTACAAGGCTTAGAATAGCACTTCCCAGGCTCCATCAGTGCACCATCTCCAGGAGTCAGGACTAGATGGCCCAGACAGTAGAGACTCCAGGGAGCTGGGACTGGGACTCAGAGAATTTCCAGCGCCTCCAATGCCCTGGGGATACTCAGGTCCTCTCCTGTCCTTTTCCATCTCCTTCATGTCTCCTCCTATCTACTGGGTATATTTTTCCCCTTTGTATCTCCTCAAATTCAGTAAGCTCTCAGGTAAAAGTAGAATCAACATACAGTAGACTCAAGGAATAGATACTACTCTTGTTTTCTATCTGGGCAGAGCCCAGACAGTTTGGTAATTTGCTGGGATTCTTCTGCCTCGGTATCTTACCTGCCAATCCAAGACTGAAGGGCTCATGAAGAGCCGATGACACTGTAACAGATTTGAAAAACCTTCGGAGAGGCCCTGAGAGGTCAGTGAGTACAGTGGACACCTGAAGGGGTGGTACGTTCTTGGACTGTAGGATGACCAAGGAGAGCTGCAGTTGTGGAGTAGAACTGGGATGGTAGGCAAGCTGTGTGTGCTAGGGATGGCAGAGCCTGAAACATAGAGCTTTTTCCACAGTCTCTGAGAGCCCAGAATATCATTAGAGTCTCAGAACTTGTACAGTGTGATACAGGAAGCTGATTTGCTATTCTCAAGTTCTCTGCTTTTTGAAAACAGTGGGCTGTTACACATTTTTTTTTTCAAAGAATATATATTTATGAGACTGTAGACTTACTAAATGTTGGAATTTTTAAACACTATGGGATTTAAGACAGTAAGAATGTTTTTTTTTTCATTCTTTTTTTTATTTTTTTTTCATCACAGGCAATTTATTTTGTTCTATTCATTCACAGTTAATACAGAAAATACTTGGAAACATTTCCATATAATGTTTGACACAGAAATCATCAAATAGAAGTATACAATGTTGACAGGAGGCAGTACATTTATAATTTATAACCCCAAATGTATTTATAAATTAGAAATGGAAAGATCTACAAATGAAATTATGAAGGTTCACCAAAGTCATTTAATCTGTCAGTTTCTCATTCATTTTTATGTCTTAATAATATTCTACTATATGAATAAGCCACATTTTATTTCTCTCCAGTATTTGATAGCTATTTAAGTTGTTTTAACTTTTTTACTATTAGCAACACACTGCTGTAAACCTTCATGTACATGTTTCATAGGTCACATTTTCAGTAGTTTGAGGATATATTCCTAAGGGTAGAATTGTTGAGTAACAGAGTAACAATGTTTTGCATTTTAACCAACCACCAAACTGTTTTGCCAAAGTGGCACACCATTTTACAATCTCACCAAATCCTTGTTTTTAAGGCTCTGATGTTTGTACAAAAGCATTCAATCATTCTGTCAGACCAAACCAGGAAAAGTAAGCTATAGTTCAGAGCTGTTCTATTCCATTTACTATGCAAAGCCATTCTTGGTGTTTGCAACTCTCAGCTCTTTTGAGTATTCTTGCAGTGTTCACCTTTTCCTCCACCACTTTTTTTTCTTCTTTTTTTCTGGTTTATTTCTATCTATTACAAATGTATAAAAAAATCCTCCATCAACGCTGCTGATAGCAGCAGAACCTTGAGAAATATACCTTTGGTTTGCCTCAGAAAAGAAACACATATTGCACTGTAAAGTTTATAAAATTGGCGCAAAACATTGTGATAATGTTACAATACCAGTTTTAAGAGTTCAGTGACTAATGGGGAGCCGATGGGATACATACAGAACTGTGAAAGCGATCTCACTTAGCCAGCTGTACACATAGACTGTAAATCTACATTCAGATAATTTCTGAACTAAGACTATCATCTCAGTTTATCTGTTGAGGTCAACCAGGAAACCCTAGAATATACCTTGATTTTTGCAAAAAAACCAAATAGGGGGAGGGGTTTCTTCAGCATTTCAGTCCACGAGTAACAGTATCCTAACAGGCAAAGTGTTCTCTCACTGTCAACATAGAATGAACTGCTGCTGGAGGTCAACTTGGGCTTTAATTTGCATTAGCACTTACATGCATAGTAGTCCAAGTTGTTGACCTCATGACTTTTAAAAGTAACTCTATAAAAGTAAAATGGCCCTTCTTGGAAGACTAAAGAAAGACATCCAGCCACAGTTGTAAAAAGTCTCATCAAAACAATATACCCTTTTATGAATTACGCCTCAATTAAAAAAAAAAAAAGTAGCCCCAAATAAGAAGCAGCTCTGAAAAAGAAAATATAACTTAAGATATTTGAAAAAAACAAGGTGAATACAGGTTCAAAAGTAATTAAGATACATTTTCTTAAGGCTATCTAGAATTAGGCTTTAAAGAATTCTACCATTTCAAGTTTACCACTAGTTACTAGATACCTATTTACAAACAAGATGTTCACCTTTTTTGTTCCTTTATCAAGAGAAAAATCTACCTTCAGACAATGAGGGTGGTGATGGGGAGGGACTAGAAAACAAGATTCAAACAATCCCATGCAAATATCACATTTTTCAAATGGAAGAACTCCAAACTGCACTAGAAGTTCCAATCACTAAGACACTTTCCATTGAAATGATTTAAGTACAACTACATGGCACCAATGTTTAGGCCTAATATAGGCCTGACAACCAAGTCCTTGTTTTCTGGAAGAAAGGCCTCAAAAGTCCCACTCAATTCCACATAACAATACTTCAAAGATCAATTAGGTTTTCCTTTCCTTAATATTTTTTGTTTTTGACTTCTAATCTTAAAGACTAGATTAAAACTTAGCTCATTTCCCAGAAGGCATTGCTTCCCTTTGCTCTATGAAAGAGTCCACCAAGACCTCTTCCTCAAAATCATCTACCCCCAGCCTCCAGCCTGTGCTTGTGATGAATCTTTCTCAACATCCTGAAAAGGTAATGTAGGTAAAATATGCTCATAAACATTAAAACTAGTTGTTAGAAAGATGTAACTAGCTTTATAATTTAAGTTTTAAAGCATAAATACTTGCAGCTTAATCTGCACTGACAATGATTGTTGAAGCCTAGAATTCAACATTTACAAATTCTCATTCACACACACAAAACACACTATTATCACACAACTTGTGTCTTGAGAGAATCTTCTGCTTTTTAAATCTTTGGCCTCCCAGTCAATCCCAAGTTCAACCAACTTTTGTGAGTTCTGGTAGTTACCTGGACCATTGAGGCATTGCCACAAGACTTCTTCTCTTTTGAAACATCCTTTTTCTATAGATATTAGGATAGCTACACCAGCTTGTTTCTTCTGTGGTGTATGTTGGTGTGGGATTATCTATTGCTTGATTTTTCATGGATGTGTTTACCTTCTTTGGGTTGAATTTTCCCTTCTAGTGCTTTCTGTAGGGCTGGGTTTGTAGACAGGTATTGATTAAATCTGGTTTTATCCTGGAATATTTTGTTTACTCCGCCTATGGTGATTAAGAGTTTTGCTGGGTATAATAGTCTGGGTTGGCATCCGTGGTCTCTTAGTGTCTGCATGAGATTTGTCTATGATCTTCTAGCTTTTATAGTCTCTATTGAGTAGTCTGGTGTTATTCTGATGGGTTTACCTTTATATGTTACTTGGTCTTTTTCCTTTGCAGCTCTTAATATTTTTTCTTTGTTCTGTGTGTTTAGTGTTTTGATTATTATGTGGCGAGGGGACTTTTTTTTTGGATCCAGCCTATTTGGTGTTCTGTAAGCTTCTTGTATCTTCATAGGTATTTCTTTCTTTAGGTTAGGAAAGTTTTCTTCTATGATTTTGTTGAATATATTTTCTGTGCCTTTGAGTTGGTATTCTTCTCCTTCTTCTATCCCTATTATTCTTAGGTTTGGTCTTTTCATGGTGTCCCAAATTTCCTGGACGTTTTGTGTTACGACTTTTTTGTCTTTAGTGTTTTCTTTGACTGACGAATCTATTTTCTCTATCGTGTCTTCAGTGTCAGAGATTCTCTGTTCCATCTCTTGCAATCGGTTGGTTATGCTTGTTTCTGTAGTTCCTGTTTGTTTTGTCAGGATTTCTATTTCCAGCATTCCCTCAGCATGTGTTTTCTTTATTGTCTCAAATTCATTTTTCAGATCTTGGAATGTTTCTTTCATCTGTTTAATTGCTTTTTCTTGGCTTGATTTGATTTCTTCCCATTTTTTGTTCGTTTTTTCTTCCATTTCTTTAAGGGAGTTTTTTATTTCCTCTTTAATGGAGTTTTTCATTTCCTCTTTAATGGAGTTTTTATTTCCTCTTTAAGAGAGTTTTTCATTTCCTCTTTAAGGAAAGTTTTTATTCCTCTTTAAGGTAGTTTTTCATTTCCTCTTTAAGGAAAGTTTTTATTTCCTCATTGAGGGAATGTTTTATTTCTTCTTTAAGGGCCTCTATCATCTTCTTAAAGTCATTTTTAGGGTTGATCTCTTCTGTTTCTTCTGTCATGGTATGTTTAGGTCTTGCAAGTGCAGAATCACTAGGTTCTGATGTTGCCATATAGGTCTTTATGTTGTTGCCTGTATTTTTGCACTGGCTTCTACTCATCTTTTCCTCTGTGCGGTGCAGGTGGTGTCTGTGTCTGAGAGTGCCTCTCTTGTTCTAATTTTTAGTCTTGGTTTAGTAGGGGTTCTTGGTTAAATTGGTGCTATTGGGCTGTTTCTTCAGGGACAGCTGATTTCAGTCGGTGAATTATATACTTATGATTCTGGTGATCTGGTTTGGTGACTGGGTAGCGCCTTCTTCTGTGTTCCCAGGTCACGTTTTGTTCATTTGTCAACTCCTCAGCTGATCTTGTTTCTTCAGACTTCAAACTGTAGGCATCTGAATCCTCTCCCAGATGGGTTTCAGCTGAGCAGGGTAGTCTCACCAACACCTCCAAGTTGTTGGATTTCACAGGATCAGCAGTTGGGCCCTGGGTTGTCCCCAGACGGAGTGTCCAGACTCGCCCTGGTTCTGACCCACGGAGATAGCCTCTTCCCCAGGTGTTGGGGCTAGGGGCGTCCCCGTTCCAAGCTGCGTCTGCCCCTCTCTGTCCCCGGGCCTGTCCACCCCTGTGGCCCGCTGCCACAGGCCCACCTGCGTCCACTTGTCTCCGCCGCCGCCGCCGCCGCCGCCGCCGCCGCCGCCGCCGGGCCTGTATGTCCATGTCAGCTGCCACTGGGTCTGTCTGCCCCTGCGGGCGGCCAACGGGCCTGTATGTCTCTGCCGGCTGCCACCGCGGGCCTACCTACCCCTGCTCGTCACTGCTGCCGGGTCCATCTACCTCTGCGAACTGCCACGGGGCCTGTATATCTCTGCCGGTTGCCGCTGTGCCTGTATGTCCCTGTCGGCTGCTGCCACCGGGCCCATCCACCTCCGAGAGTCGCCGACCTGCGTCCGCCTGTCTCCACCACATGGCTTGTCTACTTCTGTGGGCCGCCGCCGCTGGGCCTGAATGTCTCTGTCGACCACCGCTGGTCCTGTCCACCTCCATCTGCTTATCTCCGCCCCAGGGCCTGTCCACCTCTGTGGGCCGCCGCTGGGCCTGAATGTCTCCGCCAGCTGCCGCCGGGCCTAAATGTCCCTGTCGGCCACTGCTGCCGGACCCACCCGTCTACCTCCGCGGGCCGCTGCCACAGGCCTACCTGCGTCTGCTTGTCTCCGCCATCTTGAATCGATTCCTCAAGAATGTTTTACATTATTATTAGCATGATACTTCAGGTACCATGAATGGAAAGATCTTGTTTAATTGGAATGTATCATAAAATTATGAATCAAATTAATGTTTTCCCCCTAAGGTACCTTGTGTCAGATCATTTTATCAGTTTAATAGAAATGAGAATACTCCACTGCCCTGTTTGGTGCTCAAAATGAAAAGATCCTGGATATGAATTCATGGGCATCTTCGAGGCCTCCTTCTGAAACACATTTTTAATAGTGATCTTCACCATACAGGTTTGATTCCTCTTCTGTGTCACTGATGTACATTTCCTTACTGCTCTCTATTACACTGTTGTCAGCCCTGCAACCATACACAACCCAACAAAAACAGACTCAGCAGGTTACCTCCATGTATTTCAGCATACTTACTCATACATACTTGACAAGGAAGAAGTTGGAAGGGAAACATTGGAAAAGGGATGGAGTGAAGAGAGAACAAGGGGAAAGAGATGCTGTATCTTTTAATTAAAATGTATAGGAATAATTTTTTTTTTTTTTGCTTTTTCGAGACAGGGTTTCTCTGTGTAGCTTTGCGCCTTTCCTGGGACTCACTTGGTAGCCCAGGCTGGCCTCGAACTCACAGAGATCCGCCTGGCTCTGCCTCCCGAGTGCTGGGATTAAAGGCGTGCGCCACCACTGCCCAGCAAGGAATAAAATTTAAATGATAAAAGGGGCTAGAGTGATTACTCAGTAGATAAGATCACTGGATGTTGTTACAGAGGACCCAGGTTCCATTCCCAGAACTCACATGGTATTTACTGTAACTCCAGGCCCAGGGATATCTTGCTCCCTTCTGGCCTCTGTAGGTACTTTGCAAAGACACATGCAGGCAAAATACCCATATAACTAAATTTTTTAAAAAGTTATAAAAAGGAAAAAATTGAAATTCTGTACAGCAATGTCACAGTCCTGAGACAGAAAGTAGCCAGGGCTAGTGAAAATGAACTCCTTCTGATCGCCATGGAAGTAGCTGTCATGTTTTTCTGAACCTGCCTGCTCAGAGGCAAAAGAAGCCTTGTTCTGAGGTTACAATATCTCAGCAGAGCAGTGACCACAGTGCTGATGGGTGACTTTTCCTTTGTGTTTTCTGTATTTATATTCTCTCTCCATTGTTAGTGTGAGAATAGCAGAGCTGTATATGAATGTGTGCAGACTCCCCAAGTAAAATCCCCATGTGTCTGTTGCTTAGGGAAAGCATTGCTTTGGAAATGACTCCCATGTTCTCCTTACCTCCTGCAGGTAAGAAATCTCAGGTCCTCTGTCTTTGCTCTTGTGTTGACTATTCTTGGTAGACAAAATGACTACCTCTGGAATTAACTAATACACAAAGAATTGGGTAAAGGTAACAAAAGCCTTTAGGGACCTGCTTTAAAGATTTTTCTCTCAGAATCCAAAGGAGACTCTACAACCAACAGAGGAAAACTAGATTAAAGGATAGAGGAATGAATCTACTCACACCACGTGTCCATGTGTCTATATTGTTCTAAGTAAGTGTCATCTCTACAGTGAGGATACCGGCTTATAAAATTTACAAACAGTAATTTTTGGCAATGCAATGCAAGGCTTGAATTTCTCAGGATCATAGAAAAAGGTGATAGAATTCACACACAGAGCAATAACTGTCAGGTTTCATTGATGGCACAAGGTGGGAGTGGCTAATGACTGTTTTCTGGTGAGGTCAACTAAGGATTAAATCATTAGAGGGAATCTAAGAGAGCAATTCATGTGCTCAAACTACATTCCTAAGTATGTCTCGGTTTAAAGTTAAAAGTCTATTAATAGTGAAAATCATGAATAAGGTAAAACTGTCTTTTCTCCCTGCTCTGCTTCCAAAGGCTCTCTGGAGCTGTTTTTCCAATGGGCTGGGTAAACATTCTTGGTTATCAGTAGAGGAAGACTTGCAGCTTTTGGTCTGCTGTAGCACTTTTGCTATAATCAGTTGCTTAAAAGGAACTTCTTAGATCTAAAGATTACACCTATTGCTTAAAGATGCAGAATCAAGATAGAATTAAGCTTAATTTGTACAAGAAACAGAACCTGGCACCTTCCAGCCCCTCTGGCCATGGAGGGACAGGTCCTTGGAGGGTTCTTGGGAAATTTTACTCATCTCCAGGTACTAACAAATGGCTGACTACCTTTTCCACTACATCTCAGGGTAAACGCAAGCAATAAATCTCTAAGCTAAAATCATGTGTTAATAAACTGAGGTGAAAATAAGTATAAGGAGTTAAGAATTTAAGGTTAGTGAGGTTGGCTTGGGATAATTTTCTTACCTGCAGGCAACGTAAACTGGGGCACATTTCTATTTATCTGTATCTATCTAACTATCAACAATGTGGTAATGTTTGAGAATGTCTCACATTTTTGCCTGCATGACTGTTTTCACACATAGCTAGGGGACATTGTGAATATACCCCAAAAGCATAGGGGAAATTGTGCCCAATAAATGATCAATCACAGTGCTGGAAGCTTTTGTGAAATGAATCCCAAGGTAGTAACAGATGAGAAAGCTATAAGAAATTCACTGCAGGAAACAGCCAAAACATTGAAAAGGCAATAATTCCAAAATGCCTTGTATTTGGGCTTAACTCCTGTACCAGAATCCCTGGTTCTAATGAGTTGCCTTGTCAATGATAACGGAGTCCCTACTTCATATTTCTGTGGTTTGCAGCAATTTGGGTATACCTGTGAGAGATTGTTCTTTTTTTTTTTTTTTTTTTTTTTTTTTTTTTTTTTTTTTTTTTTTTTTTTTTTTTTGGTTTTTCAAGACAGTGTTTCTTTGTGTAGTTTTGGAGCCTGTCCTGGATCTTGCTCTGTAGACCAGGCTGGCCTTGAACTTACAGAGATCCACCTAGCTCTGCCTCCCGAGTGCTGGGATTAAAGGCAAACGCCACCACCGCCCAGCTGAGAGATTATTAAAGGTTTGAAATGGGAAGACCCTTGATTAATCTGGATCTTTGAGGTGATATGATCCATCTTTAATCTTGGCCAGACCTTCTAGTGGTAGCCTATATATTTATATAAAGAATATTAAAAAAGGAATTGTCTTTGCCTGATTGTCATGGCTTTGCCTAGGAAGGTCATTCATTTACTCTCTTTAAAGCCCAGTTCTTAAGAATTCTGGTGTATACTAAAGACCATCCAAGATGTCCAGCCTCATGGATTGAAGAAGTACCGAATTCTTGACCTTTCCATTGGTAGACAGCCAATGCTGGACTAGCTGAATCACAGACTGAGACATTCTAATAAATCCACTTTCTACTTACATAGGGAGATTTATTCTATCAGTCCTGTTCAAGCAGAGAATCTTACTAATACTGTTGTTGTTTTTTTTCCCCATCCGCCCAGAGTAAGATGTTGTAGCTAGCAGTAGTGCTCATAAAGGCATCTTTTCTTGTTCCATTTCTCTCTAAGAATTCAACTTGTTGTGAAGACTACACTTCATATTGCTGTTAAATTGTCAAGAGATTGAAATGGATTTCAGGAATAAAACTCCTAAAGTGATGGAACCACCATCCAGCCTTCTGATGGAAGAAAGATCTATCTTGTCTGTGATCTGATTCCTGGTTTTCTCTCCTGGTTGTCTAAAGTCCCTGTGACAACCAGGTAAAAACTACCTGAGTTCATCAGACCTCAGTGGGAAGCCATAAAACAGACATTTCATTTTGTGTCCTAAAATCTCTCTGTAATTGTTAATATTCTGGGCATCCTTCAACCTGGTGGAGAGGGGAATCACTCCCCTCCACACTGTGTAATGGGCTGTGCAAGCTAGTCACATGGTGTCCAGGAGGAAGAAGGGGAAGTGCCTGTGGAGGGCAGGAATACAGCAAGGTCAGCTATTTGAGCCAGGGGCCAGTGCTGTTGTAATGGAAATCTCTGCAGATCTAGAAAAGGTCTGTGTTTTGGGTGGAAGGCAAGGCCAGGAACCACTGTGCAGTCTTTCAGCACACTGTTATCCTAAGGAAGGTGCTCTTGTCTACTCAGCCTCAGTAGCCAATCAGGCCCTCCAGTCTGACCTGCCAGTCAGAAGAAGTGCAGGGGCCCTTCCAGGGCTAGGCTGCAGGCTTGTCTTTGTAACAGAGTGTATACCAGTGGTTTTGTGTGCTGCCTGTGCTGTTGGAAGGAGCTGAGGGGAGTACATGGGTGACCCGGGAAGTCACGACATAGTGAGAAAGACGTTGCTGTCCCTAGGTCAGGGGGAGCAAATGGTGAGCCTCAGGAGCTGATGTGGCAGTCCTCTCTGGGGTTGAGTGGGAACCTGTAGCCAGATTCCCTGTCCTGTGAGGTCCCATGTGGTGCTGCAACTCCCTGGACCCAGGTGCCGGACTCTGAATAACGTTGCTCTGTAGGCTACCTCTGCTCAGAGCATTGGGAACAGGGAGTTATGTGTAGAAATGAACATCTTTGTAGTCAAGGCTAACAGGCCTTTGATGCATCCATGGAAGGCAGGCAGCCAAATTCAGAGAGGCCTACTTTTTCCAGTATCTTCTAGAAGTTTTGCACTTTGGAATTAATATTTAGATGATAAATCCATTTGCAGATAATTTTGTAGAGATTATAAATGGCATCTCTTGTGTTGAATAGCACTCCACTGACTAAACTGTGATGGAGAATAGTAGAATTGGTGATATAAAGGATTTACCAATCCTTAGGAGATAGTAAGCCATAGAGAGTAGAAGTTAGCTAATGGAGGGCTCCCTCTAAAATACCACAAAGGTAGGTATATGCTAACCAGGTCTTTTAGAGATTAGGATGCTAGGATACACATTTGTTCACGAGAATTGCCCAGACATTTGCCTCCAAATCATGACAGAGGAGACACCCTTAAGCTACACCCAGCCTCTAAAACCTTCCTTATTCAAAGAGCAGGCCTCTAACAAGCTGCTCCAGGGGCACTGAAGGGTCACAACCAACCTTAAGGCCTGGTGTGCCATAAATGTCCAGTTTTCTTGAGAAAAGCACTGTTCTGACAGATGGACAAGATGACACGTATTTGAAAAGAAAAACACCGTTGTGTTGGGGGCTGCCCTGATCAACAATACTCCCTTTAGGCCCTCACACAGGGTGAAGGAAGGTGCTTCAGAGAGCCAGAAAAGGCCTGGAGTCTAGGACTTGGGAGCTTTCTCTAAGGACCTCATATATTGAGAATAAAACAGAGCTCCTTCTTTAAAACCAGGAATATGCTAGGGAGAGCTGGTAATGATCTGGGGCCAGGGCCTTTGTGGAGGGGTTGCTTCAGATCCTCAGAATACACCTCTTATTACCACAGGGCACTATGGTTATCAATCCCAAGGCCACTGTGTGCTTAGCCAGTAATGTTTCTGAGATACTCTGTGTTCTCCTTATGCAGCAGTGTGTGAAATGCCTCTTCCTGAGTTTGCCCCATTGTATGGTAGCTTCTGTTGACTTCATAGAAGTCTCTCATTTTCTTCCATTTCTCACTGGAAGATGCTATTCTTCTTAAGACATTTACTTGGCATGAGGCATAGCTCGTGCAAGACATCCCCACCTCAGCCTTTATTTTATTTTTTGCCTTTTACTTTTCTTACCCTTCTCATGCCCTGGATGAGGAGGTGCCTTCTCATCTCCTGATACCTCTACCTCAGCACCCTGTCACTGAAGAATGACCTACTGTTGGAGAAATTATTTTGGCCACTCCACGTAGTTAAAAGGATATTTATTTAATGGCGTAACTCACAAATTAAGTAATGGGTAGGTCGCAGGGTCTGGGAAAGGTGTATTGCAATCCAGCGGTGTTCTCCAGAGCTCTGCACAGTCCACCTTTCACTGTTCAGTGTCCCAGCACCGAGAGATCGCACAGAGAGAGTGCTGGCCCATCCAGCTCTCGGGTCTCCAGGCACCTCCCCTGGCCCTGCTTCGTAGGCGTGACAGTTGCCAGAGTCTTAATGGGGGTTGAAACTTCCAGATCCAAGCTGGAATGGCTACCCACTACAACCTGCTGTTTCAGGTTAGTGTTGCACTTAAGGAATAAATCTGGGACTATCTTTGCTGTGTGAGTCTCCCATCTGCCAAAGTGGCTAGACTTGCAATCTCCCGATTCTATTTAAATTGTTCAGAAGTGTAACTGGAGCCTGAACCTAAAAGTAACTTAAGGATGACAGAACATGTGGAATGTAAAATCTGTTCCAGGCTGGCTCCTCTTTGAGCATTAGCCAGAGATAGATGCATGCTATCATTAGAGAAATTTTTCCTTATTAATCTCTTAAGTGTATGGAAGGCATATTAATTTTTGAACAGCTGCACCTCCAGCTATTTAGAACAATATTTCTGAGAGAACTGTCTTATGTTGACTCAGGTGGCCTTGATCCCAGTCTGTTGGTCCCCAGGGAAATGACCTTGGCATCCATGATTGAACATTATAAATTCTTAAATGACTCTACCACCTCAGAGTTTTAAAATTCCCCATTTGTGTCATGTAGTTGACTATCCATTGCAGTAACAGGAAAAGGATTTGCATGTGGAGCACGACTTCTGCCTTCAGAGGAGAATAGGAGGAATAGTTTATTGTGTGCACTTTAGGGTGAAACAGGGTAGGCAAACAGCTGCTGGAGTCACCATTATGAAAAAGGACTCCAGGGTGAGTGATTTTGTAACTTTTTAGCATATTTTAATCCATATCATGAACACGGACCAGATTGTTGGTTGTACAATTTGAGAAAGTTAGTTTGAGCCAATGAATATCAAATTTCCAGTTAGATGACTGTCCTTTGCAGATATGTTCAGTCCTGCTTGACAGAGTTAAGTCAGCTCTGAGGACTGAGAAACAGACCATTGCCTGTAACTCTGTGTCAGGTTACAGATCTCAGTAGCCAACATGTGCACATGGGCAAGAGCAACCAGTCTCTTATTAATTGCATTTCCTAAGCTAGCGATGATCCTACTCTTTTTTTTTTATGTCAACGTAGCTAAGTTTTTACCTTAAAAATAAATTACTTTCATCATGCTAAAAAGACACTTAGTATTACTTTTTAAATTTCCTTTTCTTTAAATGCATTTCTTTTCTGATCCCTATTTGTTTCTATTCTCCAATGTTTCTCGATCATTAATAGTTTCATTCCTGTTTTTGAAAGTTCTGTTGATTATTTAGTTATATGTAGAGTGATGTCTCCTGTAGGCTGGCCTCATGATATGTAAGTGAGAATTGCTTGGAACACCTAATCCTTCCTCTGCTGCACCTTACTGGTAAGTTAGTCCTGCAACTCTTCCAGACTGTCTTGACTGGTCAGTGAGAGGGAATAATAGACCAGTGAATGAGTGTCCTCCAATCTCTCTGGCTTTTACTGGGGACATAGAAATGAAGAGGGACCTGGGCAAGAATGGAATTCATTGACCAATTTTGAAGCTGTTGTAGTGACAGTACAGAAAGGGAGGGCAGGAAGGAGGGTGGAACATTTCCTGCTTTGGCAGTAGTTGAGATTAGCCATGTGGTAGGTTATCAATTTCAGATGCTCCAGTAATATCCTGACTTGTATTTTTTGGGGTCCACAGTCCAGGGCAATCAAGAATCTGGATAAAGGACTGACCTTATCATGAAACCAAATTATTGTAGTTATCCTGGATCAAACAAAATAGAAGAGCTGGGTAAAATAATGAGGCTCTGCCTAACAGAACTATTATTTTCCTGGTTTAAGGTGTTAAGCCTGAGGGAGAAGGCAGGAGTAATCATTGGTGTGCTCTCATACAAATCTATAGTTTCTGCAGCACATGGCCCTAAATCCTGCTTCAACTTTTCTAAATAGTTCTTTGAGAGTATAACTACATCATGTCCAGTCTCCTTCCTGCCTGCAAGCCCTACCATTGTCCCTCATTGTTTTCTAATTTCTGGCCTATTTTTGCTTTAAAAATAGTTAAATAATAGCAACAGTTGCTTTTTGAATGTGACCTATGTTTGACTGTACGAGTTCCCAGCTTAAAAACTAAGGGTTGACTGCATTGTAAATTGAGTGTGTAATAGATTGTTCATACATAACACTCCATGCCTTGGAAGAAGAATCAGTCTGGGAGACTGGGAGAATTTCTAATAAAGTACTAGGGACCTGTCTCCTGGGGTGGAAGTGCAGAGCAGGGAAGGCCTGTGCTATCTGAGTCACTTGACCCAGTAGTGGAAGGTACTAATGTCCTGAGGCCCAGCTGAGTGGCCTAGGCTAATGTGGGACCCTAGGAAGGTTTAGTAATTTGGAGTGCCAATAGAAGGTAGGCATAGAGAGCTGTGAGGGAGACCACAAGCCATACCATCGTGAGTGTGGGGTCTTCACTGTCACAGAGCAGAAACAGTTCTTCCGAGGTGCAGAGGTTTCTATGTTGTGTGTGGTTTTGGGTGGGTGGATAGGGCAGATTCCACATCTTGTGTCATAATCCACATGGCAGGAAACTGACATTTAATTATTCTCTTACAGTGTTTTCTGTATGGGCATCCATGGGACTAGGTTTGCCTGAAACAAGAGGACATTATAGTTTGCAGAGCCATAGCAGGAGATCACCTCCATTTGCAGAGAGAACTCTGGAGCATGGGACCTCTCTGTTTTGAAGAAATAGCAGTAGCTAGAGGGTTAGAAACATAACAGTTTAATGGTCACTTGGAGTCAGTTTTGTGGAAGTTGTGATGTCTGTGTCTGTTTAGCTTTCTATACACATAGAATCATAGGGAGCTGGGTAATATTTGTCAAGATCACATTTTTCCTGGCTGAGTTTCCTTTGGTCTTTTGATTAAAAGTGGAGTATATTTTTCTGTTTTGTTCTTGGCTTTTTCTCCATATCTGATTTATTCTTTCATAAATATCGTACACATTCTTGATTGGCATAGCTTTTTGTTAATTTAGAAGTCACATTGTGTCAGTGTGTGTGCTATCTTTTCATAATCCTATTGAGCATTCTGTGCTGGGGATGTCTTTCTGTATGCTTGAATATGTGTTGCTCCCATTGGGTAATAAATAAAACTACATTGGCTTATGGCAGGAGCCAGGTGGGAAAATCCACGAGAGATAGGAGAGGAGAGAGGAGAGTGGGGAAGATGCCAAACCGCCATCCTAGGAGCAACATGGAATGGGATGCAGGTAAAGCCATGGGAGATCTGGTAATGCATAGATCTATAGTTATGGGAGGAGTCAAGCTATAAGAACTAGCTAGCAAGAGGCCTGCCTTAGGCCATACAGGTAGTAATTAATATTAAGCCTCTGAGTGATTATTTTATAAGCAACTGTGGAACTGTGGAGCTGGGTGGGTCAGGAGAAACTTATGGCTAAAATTCTGAGTTTTTCCACTTTGCATGTAGCTTTGGAATTAAATATCATGTTATACAATTTTGGGAATATTCTTCAGATTGTATTCAATTCATGCTGCAAATTTACCAGAGCCAACATCATAATATTGATGCATAATGTTCCCAAGTATCATTTATTTACTTCTTTATATTATATTATTTAGGTTTTGTTGTTATTGTTGTTGTTAAATTATGAAATGTAGACAAATTTCAAAATGGTCTTATTAAATAAAAAACACGGAGCCAAATATAGGGGTGAAAGCCTTAGGGAGATCAGGGAAATAGGGAAAGCCACCAGCCAACCTTACCTCACCAACTCTGCAGCTTTCAAATGCAAGTTAGTTCCTGTCTACCCATGCACATATGCCTTGCTGTTCTGCCATCTGACTTGCACTCTGATAGCTACATCACTTCCTCTTCCTGCCCAACCTTGTCACTTCCTGTCTGTATGTACAGACATCCAGAAATCCATGGTTAACTAGTTTTGAATTTAAGGCATGTGCTACCACACCTGGCTCTGTTTCCAGTGTGGCCTTGAACACAGAGATCCTACCTGCCAAGTGACAGGATTAAAGGCGTGTGCTAATACTGCATGACTTCTTTGTTTACTTATAATGGCTGTTCCCATTCCTCTGATCTCTAGGCAAGCCTTATTTATTAAAGCACAAGTAAAATATCATCACATTTCAGCACAATGAAAGACTTTTAGTTTGTTGGATTAAAAAGTACTAAGGGGCTTAGCAGGTGACTTAGCACATATTCTTCTTGGGGGTTTCCTGAGTTCATGTACCAACACTCTAGTTGGAAGACCTCCAACCACTTGTTACTCCATATACTGGATATCTGACCCCCCACTTCTCTGCTCTGTCACCTGTACACACTGAAATAATTTCCTCTTCCACACAAACATACACATAAAAATGGGAATAAACTTGTTTTTGAAAGTTTTTGTGACGTACAAAGCAATTAGAGCAAAACAAGTTTTTGGTTTTTTTTTTTTTTTTAGGTGTATAATAGAAATCACACACTGTTTCTTTAAAAATGTGTTATCTTGCATTTGGTTTTAATAAGATTTCTTTTGCTTACTCTGATGTTTACTTATATGCACTCATCCATCATACTCATTCATTCGTAATAGCCAGGAACTGCTATCTATGTCTGTAAGAGATTGTGTTGATTGATGATTGATGTGGGAAGGCTCTTCCACTGAGGTGGCAGTATCCCTAATCAAGTGGGCCTGACATGGTTGAGAGGGCTAGCTAAGCATGGGACAGTGACCAAGCAAGAGAGAAAGGCAGTAAACAGTTTCCTTGTGCTTTTTGCCTTCAATTGTTTGCTTAAATTTCTATCCTAAGCTCTCAAAATGATGGACTGTGATCTGGCAATAACAGCCAAATAAACCTGTTCATTACCTGAGATGGTTTTGGTTAGAGAATTTAATCACAGCAAGAAACAAGCAAGTTAGAACAAAATGTGGTATACCAGAAGTAATTTTGTTAATGAAAGGACCTTGGATTGATGACTTTTGGAGGAATGTTGTAGATATTTGGACCTTGGTTGGCCAAATCCATAGAAAGCTGCACACATAGCTTAACTGGCTATTCTTGTAGGATTGGGAAGATGGGAGCATTGAGAGTAATGCATACAGTGGAGCTTGAGGTCATAGGAATTCAGGGGGAATTGGACTCCATGAAAAATTTAGCTAGAGGTCATTTGTATAATATTTTGGCCAAAATTGTTCTTACTTTCTCCATTCCATTAGAAATTGAGTAAGTCATAAATAAAAAGTAGTGAGCTGATTTCTTAGACAATATATTGATTCTGTTACTTGCTTATTACTGATGACTCATTTAGGTTCTACAGTGAAAAACAAGTGGGGCAGAAAGAAATGAAAAGTCTGTGTTGTGTAGAGAAAAACAGCACTATGTAGTTTCAGATGACAGTCTAGTGGTGAAGCCAGCAGGTACTTTCAAGAAGACTGTTACTGTTAAAGAGAACTCCCTTGCTCTCTACAGTAGAAGCCTATCACTGTGTTCTAAGTGTAAGACTCCATCAGCTAAACCTTCAGTTTATGGATGGATTGAGAAAAGTGATTTCTACTCCCAGGAGCAACTTTATACAGAGCCTGCTGTAACTCTTGTTGAAGCATGGCAGGGTCCATCACAACTTAAAAGGCAAATTTGGGTGGAGTCACCCATGTTGTACTGGTTCTGGAAACAGGAAAGATGCACAATTTAAAGGTCTTAGATTCTTTCTCTGTGGTATCAGTTTAGCACTGTTGCATTCGTCTATGTTTGGCAGAGTCAGAAACTCTGTGAGGAGGCTATGAGTGTTCATTGCATAAAGTTGTGAAGATGAAGCTGGGTTGCATTTTGAGACCATGGATGTGGTGATATTTTAATTGTGCTGAAATGTGATTTCATTTGTATGTTAATAAATAAAGTTTGCCTGGAGATCAGAGGTCATTAGTGAGCCAGGAACAGAATTCAGGTGGTGGTAGCCCATGCCCTTAATCCAATCACATAGCAGGCAGAGTCTCTGTGTGGTCAAGGACACAGCCAAGGGTGGTGACCCCAACCTTTAATCTCAGTACCAGCCATAGAGACCTGGAGGTCTGTATAGACAGGCAGTGATGAGGAAGTCATGTGGTTGGGTTTAGAGCCAATGAGAAGGCAGAACAGAAAGGCAATAAAAAGACAAGTCACACAGGAAGAAGGTCTCTCTCTCTGGGGAAGCGACGGTGGCCAGGTGGTAAGATAAGGTGGCCTTGGCTCTTTACTAGTACTCTGATCTCTTGGGCTTTTAACTCTGTATTTGGCTCTGTGTTTCTTATTTAATAAGACTGTTTAGAATTTTGTCTACAATAGGTTGTTGAAATACCCAAGCTATAGGACATCTGTCATGGGGTGCTGCATACGTGGAGGAGAAGTAGCAATGGAGAGACATGTATGAAAATTTGCATGGTTAAAGCTATCTGAGCCCTTTGAGAATGAAGCCCCATGTATCTTAGAGCTACAGGATTTGGTTTTTTGCCCTGCTGAGTTTTAGTCTTGCCTTGGTCCAATCTTGCCTCTCTGTACCTATATTCCTCTGTTTTCTTTTTTAAAATATTTTCTTCTTTCACACAATACATCCCAAGTGCAGTTTTCCCTCCCCCGCTCCTTCCTATTCTCCTCTCCCCTAGATCCCCTCCTCTTCCATATCTCTTCAGTAAAGGGAAGATCACCTATGGACTATCAACCAAACATGACACAACAAGTTACAATGAGACTAGGCAGAAACCCTCATATCAAGGCTGGATGAGGCAACCCAGTAGGAGGAAAAGTTCCCAAGATCAGGAATAGTGTTAGGGGGTACTGGAAGTATGGAGGAGGTCCATGGGTAGGCATCCTACATGCATATTGGATGGCTGGTATGGCTTCTGGTCCAAAAGGGAGTCTTTGCCTGAGTTTGTCTATGTGTTCTTCTGGCTTATATGGCCTGTACTTGAACAGAGGATGTCCAAGTTGGTGGTGGCTGGAGGGTTGGTGGGGGATTATGTCTATGGGAACAAAAAGAATTAGGAAGTTCCATGGGCTGGTGTCCTACCTGTTCTTCTGGCTTGTGTGGCCTGCACATGAGCATGGGCTGACTACCTGAGTTTTGTACTGGAACCTGGCCACATTCCTCTTTCTGAATGAGAATATATCCTGTGCCATTGCATGTTGCAAAGGTTTAATTGGTTTCTTGATTTTAGAATATTTTACATTCAAGAGATTGGCTGATGACCCTGGAATGTAGGTTTTTGTACATGTCAAGCAAATGCTATTTTGCTGAGCTTCACCCACATCTTGAATTTTAAATCTGGCAGAGTATATCATTGTTTTTCTAGAATGGCTGTAATCATGACATTAAAACTGCCTGAGCCTTCTGAATCATTAAATTGCAGGTGTGTGTGGAAAATCCCATAAACACCTGTGAGTTCTTTCTATCTTTTTTGTTCAATTTATTTTTATAGGCGAGATAGGGTCTTACTAATATTTAACTCTATCCTGAAATTCACTGCATAGGCCAGGCTGTCATGCAACTCAATCAAATATACCTGCCTTTGCCTTATGACTGCTGCAATTAAGGGCATGAGCCAATACAATCAGCTTGCCATAATTTTTGTAGTTAGTGATTATTCATTCAATTTCTCTGATATGTACTCTGATCTCTTGCCTCTATCTATGTCTCTTAATAGGCATTTCTCCTGCAAGGCTATATCCTAGACAAAGTGTGAAAAAATGACAGAGGTGAACCTCATTGTTCAGTTTTTTTTTTCTAAAATGAATTGATTAGAACTTCTGTGTTATTGAATAAGTGTGGTAAGCCCCAGAATTATATGAATATAATGTCAAAGAAATATACATTAGCATACTGTCAGTATCACACTCTGTTGTACACATGTATGGGGTATTTTAGACTGCAGTGACCTATGATGATGTGCATATTGACTTCACTTGGGAGGAGTGGATTTTGCTGGATCCTTCTCAGAAGAATCTCTACAAAAATGTGATGCTGGAGACCTACAGGAATCTCACTGCTATAGGTAAGACTCAATTTTCCATCACATTTTAAAATAATAGGAAAAGTTTCTTAGTTATTGATATACTTCTATAATTTTGATTGAGAAAGAAGAAGATGAATGAGGTGGATAAATCTGGCATAGTTCTAAGGTTCATTGAAGATAGTAACTTAAATTTTGCACAATTTTTCATATAATATCATTCATTTTCTGGTGCTGTATTTTAGGCTACAGTTGGGAAGACTATAATATTGAAGAACATTGTCAAAGTTCTGGAGGACATGCAAGGTAATTTCATGTGCAAGCTGATACAAATGTGCCTATGGAGAAATTGTAATGTGTCCTGGAAGTTTAAAACAAAAGTAACAGTGTAAATAAGCACAGTTTAAAGTGTACTGAGGCTTGTTATATTCTCACAAAACCAACTACCTCAATGTCACATAACTGACACGTGTTTGCAAGGCATTGCTCTAAGAAAGAACACAGGAAAACAATGCCTTATCTGATATACCCATTTGAATTGCAGCTCCATGATAGCTATGCTATAGAATGGCCAATCTGTTCAATTTCATGTCACTCAGATATTACATAAAGAATTCATGTTGGATAGGTGTGATGTATATATCCAAAACCGTCTAGTAAGCAAATAATTCAGAGTAAACTAGTGCTACTTTTTTACTTGTTGTGACTTTTCTACGTTTAGTGAGAGGGATATTTATGAGAGTCAAGAAGTTGTTGTGGAGAATCCTTAATCCCTATACCACATGTTTGTGAGGAACAGAAAGTCAAGCTGTGTGAATGCAGTGTAGAACCATTTTATTTATTAGTTTTTCTTTATCAGTATATCATATGTCACTCTGGATACAAGCCATGTGAGCAGGGGTATATGAAAGGAAGCAATATAACTCACACACAACAATTAGAAGATATATAGTAGTCACTTTGAGTAGAATTTTTGAATGTGATACAAGTTTAAAATTAATTGCTTTTCCAAGTTCATTACGAATACATCAACAAACTCATAGGCAGAAAAGCCCTATGAGCATTGGAATATATAAATATGTCTGTCCTGGTTCACTTTACAAATGTGGTATGACTCACACTATTGGAATATTTATATGGAATATAATACTGGAATATGCAATCAGTATGTTAAAGCTCTGAGTTCTTCTAGTTCTCTTCAAATATGTGAAGAAACTCATATAGAAAAATGATGTCACAAATGGGGACCCTCTAATAAAGGTTCTTACCATTACAGATACCATCCAAGACACAAAACATTCCTAAATGTTGGAGAACACTATGAGTGTATACTTTAAGATCTTATTTGTCCTAAAGATTAGAACAAATTGTAAAATTAATTCATACAGATAGAAATATTCATCAGTGTATTAAATGTGAGAAAGCTTTTACTTGTGCCAATTATCTTTACAGGTTCAAAAAATGTCATACTGGAAAGAAACCCTGTAAATTTAGTCAATGTGCAAAAGCTTTTTCATATCATAGTCATCTTCAGAAGCATGAAAATATTTATACTGGAGAGAAACCCCATGATTGTATTCAGTATGGTGAAGCCATTGCACACAACAGTATTCTCCAAATACTTAAAGGAACATGTACTGGAACGAAAATCAATGAAAGTAATCAGTATGGTAAAGCCTTCACAAGTCATGGTCATCATCAAATACATAAAAGAACACATATTGGAGAGAAAACATATGAATGTAATCAATGTGGTAAAGCCTTTAAATATGCCAGTAATCTCAGAGTACATAAAATAGCACATTCTGGAGAAAAACCCTACAAATGTAATCAATGTGATAAAGCTTTTTCACAACACAGTAATCTTCACATTCATGGAAGAACACATTCTGGAGAGAAAGCCTACAAATGTAATCAATGTGCTACAGACTTTGGATGTGCCAGTAATCTCCAAATATATGAAAGAACACATACTGGCAAGAAACCCTACAAATGTAATCAATGTGATAAAGCCTATTCAGAACTCAAAACTCTCAGAATACATCAAAGGACACATTCTGGAGAGAAACCCTACAAATGTAATCAATGTGATAAAGCCTTTTCACAACACAGATATCTCCGAATACATAAAAGGACACATTCTGGAGAGAAACCCTACAAATGTAGTCAATGTGATAAAGCCTTTTATCAACACAGTCATCTCCAAAGGCATGAAAGAACACATACTGGAGAGAAACCCTACAAATGTAATCAATGTGGTAAAGCCTTTTCACAATACAGTAATCTTCAAATGCATGAAAGAACACATACTGGAGAGAAACCCTACAAATGTAATCAGTGTGATAAAGACTTTGCATGTGCCAATAATCTCCAAATACATGAAAGAACACATACTGGAGAGAAACCCTACAAATGTAATCAATGTGATAAAGCCTTTGCATATGCCAGTAATCTCAGAGTACATGAAAGAGCACATACTGGAGAGAAACCCTACAAATGTAATCAATGTGATAAAGCCTTTGCATATGCCAGTAATCTCAGAGTACATAAAAGAACACATACTGGAGAGAAACCCTACAAATGTAATCAATGTGATAAAGCCTTTTCTCGACACAATCATCTCCAAAAACATGAAAGAAGACATACTGGAGAGAAACCCTACAAATAGAATCAAAGTGATAAAGCCTTTTCATAATAATGTAATCTGCAAATACATAAAAGAACTCATAATAGTGAGAAACCCTTCAAATATAAACAATGTGATAAAGCCTTTTATGAAACAGTCATCTTCAAATACATAAAAGAACACATTTTGAAGATAAACCCCATGAATATAATCAATGTGGTAAAGCCTTTACATGAATCAGCAGTCTGAAGTCATGAGAAAAAATTCATACTGCAGAGAAACCCTATAAAATTAGTGAGTGTGTCAAAGTTTTGCATTTCCTGTTAGTCTTTATACAAGAGTAAAACTTTTAGTGTATAATTGGTCTCTTAAAGCTTTTTCAATTTACAATAGTCTTTAAGGGCCTGAGAAAACTAATACTCAAGGAAATCTGGCCATAAAGGTTTTGGAAGATCTTTACCCAACAGACTTACATTCAGTTACACAAGTTTATTCTGGACAAAATACCTGACAAGTGTCACCTATCTGTTCAAGCATTATGATGTCCCTCTTTATTTTGTTTGCACCATCAAACTCAAATGATGAGGTAGCACTTTTCTATTCTACAGTTCTCTTCAATTACATAAAATAAGGCATCCAGGTTTAACACTTAATGGGTGTGTATTAGTGCCTTTTCTGTTGCTGTGATAAAACATTATGTCAAAGTAAGTCAACTTACTAAAAGTTGGCCCTTGGGTCCAGAGGGATCCAAGATAACCATGAAAGTGGCATGGCAACAAGGGTCAAACATGGCAGCTAAAGCAGAAATCTATGAACTCACATCTTCCACCTTTGGCATGAATGTGAAAGTGGGAACTCGAAATGGTGTGTGGATGTGAACTGTCATGCTCACTCCCAGGGAGGTACTTTCTCCAGCAGGGTGAGCATTACATATATGTTCCCAAATGATACCATCAACTAAGAAGGATTGATTTCTCTGACTTCAAGCATATGTGCTTGCTTTTTGTTACATGAACCAGTTCATGATGAAGAAAAACTCTGTAAGTAAGCCTTTTAATGCCTCAACAACTGAGTTACAGGAATAAATGCTTACAAGAGAAAAATGTTCTTGAGTGAAAATCTGATTATTTAAAGTTTTTTTATTTTTAATTTTAGTTATGTGGTGTCAGTGTGTCTTTGTGTGGGTATGTGCATGCTGATTCCCCAAAAGTTTAGATCCTTGAATTTCCTTTTAGCAGGAATTACAGGAAGTTGTCAAAAACCCAACCTTTGTCCTGGGAATGACCTTCTCTTAACTGCTTGCCTTTGTCTCTCACCCTGTACACATGCTTAAGCCTTCATATATTATCTTGATGTCAGAAAATAGGAAATAATTCATACCTCTATATAGATGTAACCATCTTTTTAAATAAAAAACACAGAGCCAATTGTAAAGTTAAAAGCCAAAGAGGTCAGAGTAATAGCTTAGAGCTAAAAACTGTCCTCCTCAGCAAGAGACCTACTTTCTGTGTGTTTGTCCCTTTTATTGACTTTCTAGTCTGCCTACTCATTGGTTTAAAACCCAAACACATGACCTTCTCATCACTGCCCATCTATACAGACCTGCAGGTCTTTTATGGTTAGTATTGAGATTAAAGGCATGTGTCTCCATGCTGGCTGTATCCTTGAACACACAGAGATCTGCCTAGCTCTGCCTCCCAAGGGCTGGGATTAAAGGCATGCATCACACTGCCCAGCTTCTGCTATGGCTTGCTATTAGCTCTGATCCCCAGGCATCTTTATTTATTAACATACAAATAAAATCACATTTCAGTACAAATAAAATATCACCATACCTCTATTCGGGTAAACAATTTGGTAAGGACTTTGGAGACATCACAGTTGTCTTCAGTTTCAAGAAAATATCTTGTTTCATCTCTTTTCCATCATAACCTTGAAGGAAGTAAATTATTTACCATGTTCACTCCAGACGGATTGTGGAGATGACTGCACTGTGGTTTCTATCTGGCAACATTTGAAGTAGATACTACAATGTGCTATATGTGTGGCAAATCCTTTTAGTGAAGTGTATTTTGTGGTTCTTATATTCTTTCTTTGACTTCTGTTCATCTTCTGTTGTGTTTTCACTTAGTAATAGGTATTTTTCTGCTACAATGTATAGAATGGGATGCCCATTATCGAAGTGGTCTATTTATTTAAATATCAGGCAGTGTGTGATCATACTATTCAAGTAAGGGTGTCTATGAAAAGGTGGTGAGTTTTCCTTTTTTTTTCTTCATATTTTCACAAATTCATTTGAAATTTATTATTCAATGTCAGTAATTAGCCAGGGATACATTTAAACTCTTGATGCTTATGTGTCACCCTCTTGAGTACAAGTCCAAGGGTAGAATATTGTACCCCGATGTATGCTGTTTTATTAGCATGTTTTAACAATGTTAATGTTAAAATTCTTAATAGAAGAGAATACAAAAAACATTAAATACCTCATATGTATCCAAAGCTGCATTTTCATATATCTGATAGAGATGTATTAAAGTAGAATAATCAGCAATCAGCTGTATATTTCAAAATATAGCTTGATCACTATGGATATGTATATAGTATTTGAAGTTCTATGTATGTTCATGTCCCCATTAGTTATCCATTTAACACTTCATCTTGAAATACTACATTCTAAGGAAATTATCCAGAGATGCCAGATAATGTAATGGCAATGAAATTTGTTTAAAAAAATTATTGTGTGTGTGTATGTGTGTGTGTGTGTGTGTGTGTGTGTGTGTGTGTGTGAGAGAGAGAGAGAGAGAGAGAGACAGAGACAGAGACAGAGAGAGTGGCAGAGAGAGAGAGAGAGAGAGAGATGATTACAGTTTTATGAGCCATGACACATATCGGAGACTGGAAAACAACTTTGTGAGGACTCCTTTTTTCCTTATTCATATGATGATCAAGATAAGGTTGTCAATCTCACTTAGCACAGACATTTCCCACTGAGGCACATCTCTGATTCTTAAATAAGATTAGTTGAAACATATAAATTGTTTTTCTATGTTTTCTAAACTAAAATATTGTTTTCTTTTCAAATTGTAAACATGCTTTCATCAAAGGATAGTGGAAAACAGGGCAATTTGAATAAGAAATCTTATTTGCAATAAGTATACCCATATCACTTTCTTTTGGAATGTATTAGTTTATTCTGAGGACTAAACATTTTTTCATAACACTCTCTCAGAACCACAAATGAATGCCACAGAATTATCTCAGTTGGTAAAGTGAGTTGCTGCTTAGCGTGATGACCTAAATTCAATCTCTAAGAAACCCATAATACTCCTAGATATTTTTCTTTTATTTCTTCACTTGGGTTGTGGCATATGCACTCTCCTACATCAGCACATACATGAATAATTTTTAAACCCAATTATGTGCCATTGAGTTCATGTGTAGCCAAACAGCACTATGGATTTCTTCTCTAAAACTCACATAGAAGAAGTAGATAATAGACACCTTTAAAGTTAACATGGCTCAGGTAAAAATACAAACATAGTTAAGCATTTTTAATTGGGTGAAATTAGCAAAGCAAAGAAAATAACCCTATTATTGAGAAGATATGGAATGATTTGCCAGTTTAAATTATTACTATAAAATTTCAAAAAGTATTGCCTTTTGCCAAAACATCCTTGGTTCCTTGTAAACTCTTATTTTGTCCTTTAATTCTCTGATTCAAATATAGGCCATGTAAAAACATATCTCAGCTTGGCTTAGAGGTACATCCCTATAACCCCAGCACGTGGGAGATAGTGCAGGCCAATTTCTCTGAACTTGAGGTCAGGTTGGTCCACATAATGAGTTCCAGGGCAGCCATGGCTGTCTTAAAAGAATACAAAAACATATCTAAAATTATGGAAAATTTTCAATATACTCTGACTGAAATCCTTTGACAACCATCTAGCAGGGACTTTCATCATATGCAAGTGATAGGAGACAGAAGGAGTAATGGAGCATTTTCA
Organism: Peromyscus leucopus; assembly: GCF_004664715.2. Classification (NCBI taxonomy): domain Eukaryota; kingdom Metazoa; phylum Chordata; class Mammalia; order Rodentia; family Cricetidae; genus Peromyscus; species Peromyscus leucopus. The sequence goes on along the minus strand of NC_051068.1, from coordinate 17,364,974 downwards.
TCTTCTGCATTACAATGTCATATTGGGGAGCTGAAGAGTTTGCTCAGTAGTATTGCTCCTGTTGAGTACCTATATTTGGTTCATAGCACCTACATCAGATAGCTCAGAAGTACCTGTAATTCCAGTTCCAGGAAACCTGATGCCTTATCTGGCCTCCTAGGACACCAGATATGCAAATAGTGAAAAGACAGATATAATTGGGATCCCAGATTGTTAAAAAGGTTTTCTTCATGTATATATTATTTTTTAAAAGAATTTAAAGTAATTTAGGTGTATGAGTCTTGCCTCTGTGTATACATGCTGGAGTTTAAGCTTCCTGTAAGGAAAGAAAAGGAACTTGGAGGCATGAAGACCAACTTGTCTGAATGGCATCATATTCTGTTTCCTTAATGTCTTCAAAACCTTCAATTAGTGTCCCTGAGTGATGGTGACTCCAGATGAAATCCAGATTACCAGGAGATCCTGAGGTTTAAACCGAAGTCACTATAAATGCAATCAGGCATTTACAAAGAGATTATGGGTGAACTGTTAGGGATGGAGTTTTGAATGTGAGAGCCAGAGGATCAACTTGCCAGAGGGCAATGATCAGGGTCTACCCAAGGACAAGCTGGCTCCTCCTGTGCTCTCTGTATCTACCCAGCTGTGGTGGGTTAGCCACCTCCAGGTCTTCCACTCTTTTCTTATTCTTGGCAACTACAGTGTAGCTGCCACTGACAGCACCCTGCATCCTCCCATGTGGTGGTCCCTAGCCTGTCATCATCTTATCCCTCTCACCTGACTGCCTGACGATAGTTAGGATATTCTAAAGAGACATTTATGTTTCCCTTTGGCTAACAATTAGATAAACAGTGAACTGAATTAAATTCAAATTTCTCTTACAATAACATTCTGGAGGGAAAAACAGAGTCCATATTGCACCATACCTGAACAATACCTTGCAGGAGACAGAGAAGCTAAGAATGAGGGAGACTTTAAAGGATGGGTAGAAATTCATTGTATGGTTTGGTTAGGTTTCTTGCTTGTGTAATGCCTTTTGTTTTCTATCAAAACAGGATGACAAGAATAGTTAAATTCTATCTTCATCACTGTTCCAATTTGGTCATACTGAATACATACCATGTTTCTGATTTTCATGATAAATTTGCTTTTTTTTTTCTTTTTTATTGTCATTTAAAAAAATTTAAAGAACAGTCTCCCTATGACTCCCTTGCTGGCCTGGAACTCACTAAATAGACTAGGTTCTTCTAAAACATCAGTGAGATTTATCCATCTTGTCTGCAGACCACCTGTATTATAGCACATCACAGTGAACTAATTTGGCTCTTTTAATTCACTTATTGAGGATGAGTAACTGAGTCTGGCTGATTAAGTGTAGGTAGGACACAGGCTCTGGTCCTAACTCCTGTAAAAGAAGAAGGGTCCCATCAGCCCTCCTGTCTTACAGTCCACTGTCTTCCCATTGTGAGCAGTGCTGTCTTTCTTTATCATTGACTCTTGTATAACTTATCAAAGGACCTGGGCAGAATTCTGTCCTTATACTACAGATAGTGAAACCCAGGCTCACAGAGATAAGTGGTTCTTGAATATGGTTAAGTGTAACTGTTCATCATCCTTGCACCCCCATTCTAATGACTCACTAAATGAAAAGAAACCACCTAAGCCAGGCATGGTGGCACAAGACTATAATCATACCACTCAGAAAGTGGAGGCAGAAGATTCATGATTTCAACTCATCCAAGTTGAGAGTGGTCATTGGGGTATGGTGGGAAACCCCCTAAGTGAAGGGAGACCAGGCCAATGTCCATAGTCTTTCCTAAAGCTCTAGAACTTCAGGGAGTATGGCATCAGCATGTGGTAACTCTGGGTCTCAGGATGTCTTCTGTCCCCTCATCAGGGCATCCTTTTCTCAGCAGCCTGAGAAGAAAGTTTAGGAGCCCTGGAATGTTGGAGTCTCACTCCTCTTTATTCTAAGCAGACAGCATTTGTAACAAGTAGATAATGTTTCTTTATATGTTCGTGGGCCTGGCAAGGACAGAAATAGCCACAGCAGCTTGTCTATGGTGGTTATTCATCTGCCTCTTCCCCAACCACAGGCCTAGTCACAGTGACAGGGGAGGGTGTTGCAGGTCCAAGTGAACTGAGGAGCCCTCACTCACATGGTGATGAACAGGCCTTGCTTACCTGGGACAGAAACTGAGATTTCCACCTTTTTCTAGTCTATATTCATTGTGTGTTTATGGATATCTCCATTTTGTTTTATGCCACAGTAATCCAGAAGTCGCATGTCACTTACATTTTATGAAACCATTAGCAAAAAAGATTCCCAAGTTGTGACTGGCATGGCTCCTTCTATTTTGATGAGGTTCCTTTCTGCTCAAGGTTAGCTCAGCCCCATGGGAAGGTGATCCCATTCCCCATCAGTTACAAGTCCCTGTATGTAGATGTAACCAACCATCTTATTAAATAAGAAACACAGAAACAATGTAAAAGAGAAAGCCGAGAGGTCAGAGCTCAGAGCTAAAATCTCACCCTTCCTCCTGCTGTCCCAGCTTCTCGAAAAGAGACCTACTTCCTGTCGGTTCGTTTTTTTTTATAGTATGTTGTTCTGCCTTCTCATTGGTTGTAAACCCAAACACATGACTGCCTCGTCACTGTCTGAATGTACAGCCCCCTAGGTCTTAAAGGCATATGTCTCCAATGCTGACTATATCCCTGAACACACAGAGATCTTATGGGATTAAAGCGTGTGCCACCACCGCCACACTCTTGCTATGGCTCTAATAGCTCTGACCCCCGGGCAACTATATTTATTAACATACAATCAAAATAATAATTCAGTACAATTAGATTACCACCACATTTCCCCTTTTCTATTTTAATAAAAAGAAAAAGAAAGCAAAAGGTTATAACTAACAAAAGAAAAACTATATACAAAAGTACAATAACTATATACAATATATACAAGTAATAAATACCTAAACAGGTATTTGACAAATCAGAGAAAATAATTCCATTATCTATCCTATTTTGGTAAATCCAAGATGTATCTAATGCACTTTCTATCCTAATTAATTTTCAACTATAACTAACTGATCTTCAACCATAACTAACTAATCTTCAACTCCCTCAGAGACCCAAGAAGGGAATAATTAGCTAACAAAAATAAAAACAGGAAGTGCATGCAAACAACTTCTGAAAAATTTTGTGAGTTGACAGAAACAGCCAGCTGCCTGGGCAGTCACCTGAGGTTTCTCTGCAGTGTTGGGGCATCATCTTCAGCCTATAGGCTTAGTGTATCTGACAGACTCATTTGTGAAGTAGGATGTACACAAGGTCAACAGTTCAACCTCACATTGGGTGAGAGCAGTCCACGTACCAGAAACACCTGAATTCCACTAGTGTCCTGTCATGATTCAGGATTTTAAATTCTGGAAATTGTTGACAGTTTTTTAATTCAGCTGTCCATTCTTCTTGGCTGTGTATATATGGCTTCATCTCAGCATCCCCTTCTTCTCCACATCCCTCTATTAAATGCCAGTCTACTTTTGAGAGGCATGAGCTTTCAGCTGCTGTTCCATTGTACAACAGAAGCCATCGGCCCTCTGCCTGTTAAGCTGCCTTCGAAGAAAAGGGCACCGTACCTTTTCCGGATGCCAAGGCCACTTCAGGGATGGGGCCATATTGTCCTGGCCTCAGAAGATGCCTTTTGATAAAGCCATAACCACACTTGTTTTGGCAAGAATCAGTAGTCCCTTGTTTCGTGATCTGTCTGTCCATTTTGTCCTGTTGATTCGAGGATACTTTGTTGTCCAGTGGCTAACTTTTGCCAAAATGAAAGTTGGCTCCATATGTAGTTTCTTCAATGCCCATATTTTCTCTGAAGTAGATTAGTACTGCCAGGAGCCGACATGTCTCAAAAAAGAAAAATTTTCTAAGTTATTAAAACATTTTAAATGCCATATTCTATAGATCTCTGAAGGGTTTGAAGATGACCTGTCTAAAACATCTCTGCTCAATTTTTAAAACATATCTAATATGACTACAAGTTCTATTGTAATGTCTAACTACTAACTTTCATTTCTTTATATCCTAATAGTTGGTAATAATAACATTCAAGGATCAGAAATTTGCATTACATTGTTAAATGAATGGTATAAATGCAATTATAAATATACATATAGCATTTTCTAACAATATCAGTTTCAAATTTGTATACAATATAAAACAATTCAATCCAATGTAAAGTATTTAAAACTAGTAATTGTCTTTTTCTTTTCTTTCTTTCTCTCTTTTTTTTTTAAACAAGAACCTTAAATCTAATCTCCTTTGCTTAGCCGTTTTCCTAACCCTTGACAATAACTTGTAACCAACCCCCCTAAATACTGAAAATTATCCCAGACCCAAAACCCATTAAAAAGACCAAAAAACCACCCACCCACACCACCTCTTTGGGAATGTGGGCATCGTATTCTTAAAATTGCTTCCTGCTGGGTATGGGCGAAGTTTTCTTTATCCTGAAAGAAAAATTTTAGGTTAATTGTCAAATTCTAGGAGAGGTAACTATATCCTTCATTATCCAGTCTGTGTATAATGCCAAAGTTCAGGGTTTATCTCAAGTCCTTATTCAAGTAGTCTTTGAGACTGGATCATCTCAGCTAGTCATCTCAAATTTGCTCTGAGCACCTTGTAGTTCAAAGCTGATCTATGGATGATGTTTTGTCAGCTTAATGATATTATTATTGTCCACGTGGAATTGTTGTTGTTGTGGGGCCCCATCTTCTTTCTGGAGACTTCAGTTGATGTTAGGCCTGGCCGTGATTTCCTGCAGAAAAACTGATAAGAGACTCGAACACAAAAACATATATATGCAGCTAGCCTTTTTTCTAGAATTAGTTAGTACTCCATGTGACCATTCATATCTTAACAAAGTTTAAAATGTATATATATATATTAATCTTGTAAATTTTGATATAAAATTTATACTTTAAGAAAAGTTTAAAGAATCAGAATAGAATCAAAGAGTTGAGATTAGTAATAGAATAGTCCCTTAATTAATTTTGCTTTTGTCCTGTACCATAGCAGAAGATGGCTCTTTTATTCTGGCATGATACAGGGAGTTTGCATTTACCTTTTAACAACATGCTTGATTTTAAAGAAGGAGAGAGCCATTCTCCAACTCCAAAGTCAGTTTTAAATTTTAATTGAACTGGGACTATTAGAAACCAATAGTGTTAAATCTTTAGAGAAAAGCAGAAACAAACATTTAGGAAGACATAAAATTTTTTAGATAATATATACCCATACACCGTTTCATTCTGTTTCTTGGGATAGATGATTTGTCCCTTTTCTTCAGTTGTCTCATTTGTCCAGTGTTCTTCAGATTTCTTAACCTTCATTCTCCTAAAGACAAAAACAAAAACCTTTCCCCAAGACTAATTTTGGGGATGATTCCTTTTGACAAGTTATTATCTGATTAAATGAAAAGGCATGTGTTATTGATACAAGATAGTTTAAATTGGATGTTCATGCTGGTTGATGAACTATCACCTCCTCAATTAAGAGGTCTCTCTTGTTCAAATCGAACCTTTATCAATTTTGATGGTACCCACAGCTTATCTTCTCCTGTAGAAACAAAAGCAAAACCTTGTCCCCAATGTAA